>NW_016911092.1:239665-295445 GCF_001483705.2 Eufriesea mexicana
CTTCTTGTCGTACTCCCGCGGCAAGCCTAGTCGAATTTCGCTCTGATCCCCGCTGTCCGTTCGTGCGAGCGTACAGTCGCGTTTCTGCGTCCGCATTCGCCGCGTCGTTGCGTGTTTTCGATATATCGGCTATCGTCCGCAGCACCTGGCCTGGCCTGGCCGTGGATCAACGATAAGCGAGCAAATAACCGCCACGATCGCGAGGATTTACCATCGATAATTCACCAAGGTTCCACGAACAGCTCAGCACAAGATACCGTTTGTTCGGACGTGACACAGGCGTGTCCCTTTGTTTGACTTCGCGAAGTAAAACGGGAGAAACGGTGGACTCGTGAACTCCAGCAAATTCCAATTCGAAGGATCTCGGATTTCCTGTGAGAGATAGCGAGTCTAGTCAGCGAGTGTGTCAAGTCGGGTGAAAGTGAGATCGAGTGTTCTCAGATCGTGAGGTCGAGTTAGACACAGAGACTTCGACCGGAGTTCTGAGCAGATCGGACCTGCAGATCTTTTAGATCGATTCATCACGCTAGGAGGAACAGCTAGGAGTGTGATCTGGAAAAACAAGGATCATCGAGGTTAAGTTGTTTTCGTTGAGATCGAATCGCTCTGGGAAAACGCGTCCACGCGTTCGGTGCTCAACGTGTTCGCAGTGAAAAATTCGGAAGAAGTGGAAATAATTACGAGGCGGAGGGTGCACGATAGATTCGCGTTCCGGAGTTAAGCGGTGGTGGAATAATCGTAACTTAGGAGGGAAAGAAAGTGCGACGTAAAGAAGGGTGTAAAGTGGTGATAAATTCGAGCGAAGAGTGGCGGAGATTGTGAGCTGCAGGGCAAAGAAAGCCGGGAAATGAAGCAATGGAATAATATCGCGGCCAAGGAAAATGAAAGCTGGACGACCAACCTGAGTTCGTGAATTGAACGCGAGTCTTAAATTGAATAATTAACTCACACCCTTGTATAGTACTGTAAACGGTAATTGAATGAAATCGTGGCTGAAAAAGGCGGCGGGAACAGCGAATTAAACGAATAACATTCTTTGAGCAGGAATTTTGAAGGTGAATATAAATAAACACTGTTGTTAACAAGTACCACTATTCAAGAAAAATCAACAATACTCGGCTTGTACTCTAACACCACAAGGTTATCCAATCTTCAAAAATTCTCGTACTCCGGTAAAATTTTTGAAGGATTTCAAAGAAGAAAAGAAGCGGGAAATACAAAGCCAGGATCACAACTGTGAGATCGATCGCAATACTCGAAACTGATACACAACCCTATTTCAAAGAAGAAAAGAAGCGGGAAATACGACAGGATCACAACTGTGAGATCGATCGCAATACTCGAAACTGACAGGCTACCTTTCATTGACAGAGCTACGAGGAAGCTTAATAACTGAGAAGTGACGAAGGTCGAAGGTAAAGCTGTCTGAAACCAACGACTTCTGGACCACAAACGAGGACATTTTTCAGCGAAAGCTGCTAATTTCCAGCAATAACTCCTTTGTAATCGTCCAGTGTGCCTCTGGAGATTATCCGGATGCAGCTGCGTGCGTGCATCGCGTTGCATTATGCAACGGAAGCGACGATTTAATCGACCAGAGGCAGCTTATGCTGAATCGCTCGGAGATTACCGCTGGGACCGGTGAGTTGGACTCGGAGAAGAAGAGTGACGAGCAACGATATCGATCACGAGCACTTCAGGACAGGCGTTCAGCGGCCGTAACAATACCTTATTAATCCCATAGAGTCGCTGAAACGCGTCGAAAGTAAACGCAAACGCGACTAGACTATTCCATCCGAGTGTCTGTCCCCGTTTAGGCTCTATCGTTTATCACGTTTGCCTTAATTACTGCTTTCTCGGCCCTGCTGCCAGCTCCGACTAGCGCTTTGACATTTACAATCGCGATAAATACGAGCGAGCCATTCACGCAGCGCGACACTCGCCAAACGATCGAGGAGCGATCAAGATCAATGCGATTGACACGTCGTCTCCGTCACAACCTGATGTGACGATGCGATTACTGTCAATACGGCAGCGGATAGAGAGCTCCATGAAGAGAAGCGAATAAATCTGGAAGAAGGTGGAGGATATATAAAAATAGGAAAAGTGCACTGGATGGAATAATTCTGCGTAGAGCGTGGAATAAATTTCAGTCGTCGGTTCTGAGAAAATCCATGCGTCGACGAAGGGGATCAGACTCAAATGAGTCAAACTCTCCAACAATCGCCACGTAGTCCTCGAGCTTAGTGCTTCGGAGCTTAGAAGAACTCGGTAACCACTGTCCTGACTCTAATCGTTACTCGTGGTTCGTTGATTCTTCGATCGACCAATAGAGTTTGATACTTAGGGACAGCGAACAGCTGATGCCCACTGTTCACCAGGTACACAGTAACCTCGCGTGAACGTGTCAGTTTTGGGTGCGCTTGAATCTACCTGGAGACCTACTTAGAGACCTATCTGAATGAATATATCCAGTGTTCATTGAATAAAAAGATCCTGTCAATGAGAAAAGAAATTCCATCTTTGGCAATCGACTCGACTAGTCGACCCACAGTGATCATCCGCGAAGAAATACAGCGCGATCCTCGACTACCTGAAATGTTCAGTGAAATCAGTGAAAGTATTCGTCGATTGGTTTTAAGGCATTCGAAGTGCAATTCGTTCACGATGATAGTGGAAAGTCTGATCCTTTTATCGGTTCTGTCCGTGTCGGTCGGTGAGCCTTCATTCCAGAAATGTTGCCTACCTGGCCTAGTCTTCTCCGGAAGTTCAAAGTTCCACTGTGACGAGGAACCATCAGCCACGCAGCTTCTCTCCATCGATCTCAGTGACGATAATAGAACCTACGAAATTCCTAGCTGCGAGAAACCCGAACACATCGCCACGACGTTTCTTCGTGGGTTGAGTCCCACGGACTACCTGCAGGTAGGTCAGGGCAGACAGGTTTTGCAACGATGGTAAATTTTTTACCTGATACGAAGTCTTGATTGGTTGCTACCATTTTGCTTGGTGCCTTTCAGCTGTAACCTGTGATCAGCTGAAACGTACGGTTTCCTGTTCCGCTAATTCGATAATGGCGGAGGATCGGAGATTTATCGGCGAACGGAGTCGCGAGATGAGAAAGTCGCTCGTTGAAATGATTCACAGCACGTGTGAACGATTGTTTAATTGTTTGGATTCGAGTGGCTTGTTGGAAGACCGCGTGATATATTTGTTTGATTATTTCTTGGAAAACCTAGCTTCTCGGGTGTGGTAAAAAGTTCGATTTCGAGAGAAGACGCATCGTGAGAAAGATTATTCGATAATGAGATTGTGGACGAGGTCGGGAAGATCGTTTATCGAAGTATTTCTACGTCAAAGGTTTTTAGTAGATAGTCTTCTCCGACCTTTTTAAACACGTTTCGGATTATTATTGCTAGGAAGATGGCAGGAACATTGCGGTTAAAAGATTCGAGGTCGATGAACTTCTTTTGGTATCGCGAATTTCATGCTAAAAATTTTAATAGGTTTATTAGAAAAGAAAAAAGAAAGGAAAAGTAAAGGTTGATTATAATTTGGCTTTATGAAAAGAAGTACAGAAACTAATGACTGATAGAGGTAGGTTAGTTTTCAATATTATAAGAACCAATACCATGATGCAATAATAAAGTAAAATAGTATAGTAATAACCACATATAATAAATTATAAAAAATATAAGTATGGACAAAAATATAAGTACACAGATATATTAGTATAATTTCTAAATCATATATTATAGAGAATTGACCCTAGAAAACCTAAACTTTCTCATGAAAAGTTAACTGTGAAAAAATGTTAAAAAAATAAAAGTATGCTAGTACACAAATATATTAGTATATAATTTCTAAGTCATATACTATAGAGAATTGATCTTAAAAATCCTAAGCTTTCTCGTGAAAAGTTAAATGTGAAAAAATATTAAAAATATATAAGTATTGTAATACACAAATATATTAGTATAATTTCTAAGTTATATATTATAGAGAATTGATCCCAAAAATCCTAAACCTTTTCATCAAAGTGTAAAAATATTTAAAAAATAGCAGTTTACACTAAATTTTATAATCTTTGGACGTGTTAAATATTGTGAACCGTATATCATATATTACATAAAATAGAATATTGTTTCCTTGTGCGTAGTTTCGAGAACACATCCGTGAATAGCTTCTGTATTATGCTTCTCTCGAAATAAGATCAGCTAGAATCGTACTCAAATAATTAAATGAACCTTAAATCTTCCTCTATATTTACAGAAACCGTACTGTATCGAAATTCTGTACAATCAAACCACTCGCCAGAGTGAACCGACCCTCGTGCATTGTAAATCGAACGAAGACAGAGATCAAGTATTTTCGACCCACTCGCAAGCCCCGCCATTGCCGCAAATTTTTGATGTGCGAAGATGTTGCTCGAATGACACTGTTTTTAACGTGAAAACAGGAAGCTGTGATTCCATGTCGGACATTTCCGATGATTATTCGCAAGGCTCCGACATTTTGTCGTTATTACCGGAAGGATTGAGGGAATTCGATTTTCTGAACGTCCACAGAGGCACGCCAAGGTGTTCAGGAGCGATCTTCACTTATGAGGTCGAGGCAAAAGACATCACTTTCAAGAATGGCACTTTACAGGTGAGCACCTGCTTCAATTTGACGAGAAATTAAGGTAAATTCGCGACTTTCGATCCACGATTAACTCGAATATTTTTAAGTCTAAAATTTTTGGTTTCGCAAATTAGAGAATTTTTTTTTAATTCTTAAATTATAATTAATGGGGAATTAATGTTACGGGGAATGTTGAGAATCGATAGGTATTTCATAAGAATTTTCTTTTAACCTGCTTTACATTTTAATTAGCTTTTAAAGATAATTTAAAGCGAGAGATAATGGGAGACGAAGGTGAATTTTTCGTAGAAATTTTTTAAAATTCAACGCTGCTGGGTACTTACATACTCGTGGGTAGAAGAATTTAATCCGAGTTATGTAATTCATGACTTATGAAATATCGTTTGAGGAATTCCGAGTTTTACAAATTACGACAGACTGTCGTATTATACTAAAAAACAAGGAAGTATTCGTATGAAAAAATGATAAACGAGATTATTTGACACAATTTTAGATGAAAACGTGGAGCGGAAAATAATTTTCACGCGACGTAACAAATAAATCGAGCCAAATTTAACTTCAACGTATTTCAACGTGTTTCGAGGAAAACATAAAATCATTTCAACGTCTTGTTCATCTGTATAAAATTTTATATCACAAAAGTGACCTTCGCGATGTTTAATTTCAATAATTTTATGAGAAAAGGCACTTCTTCTTTTCCAATTAATTAAAAAAGTAATATCTTTGATCTGCTTTTGAAAGTCAAATGAAACTCTGACCGTGTCGAAGAAAAATTATTCGGAATTCCTGTTGCTGTAATCTTTGTCGTATTACAGAAATATCGAAAGCGAAAACAACCTTGATTCACAGTTTATCAACCGGCACCAGAGGAAACATTTCACGATGAAGGGCCACATACACTGTCGTTCCGCAACTTATCATCGATCACTCTAAATTACGGGCGCCGAGAAGAAATCTTTTCCCGTGCAATTCGAGAATTTATACCGTTCAGACTCGACAGAAGAAAAAAAGTGAAAAACTTAACGTCGTAGTTCTAGAGAGAATCTCCATCTTCCTTATTCCACGCGATTCGCAGTAAATTAAACTTAACCGGTTAAAATGGCACGAACCCGACTGAATTCGACGAGGTCAATTTCCATGCCGTCTTCAATTCTTAATTTCCCCGAAGATCCAGGTATTAACGAGGGATACTATGAAATTTCACCCAGCTAATTCGTTGAATGTCTTTCGCGTTCGTATTCCATCCCTGGAAAAAGTGTCATCAACTCCGCGAAGTGTGTCCGTTTACCCAGAAATCTGCATTAATTTTTCAAACATTCCATATTTCCTTACGCCTATGTAGTTCAGAGTTACAACCTGATTAAGATTATGTTATTTATGCAAATATTTGTTATTTGCATAACAGAGCCTTGTTTCTTTTACGTTACATATTTTCACGATTATGAGTCAGAACTATGGATATTTTGTTGTATCTAGGACTTCGCTGGCGGCCATCTTGTTCGTGCATAATTTGAACAAACGTTACTGTTAAAATTATAACGTTTTTAAATAATCTTTGATTACTTATTTTTGATCAAATCTTGACATGTGTCATAAAAATGCGAAGAATAAATAATCAGCCATTTTATATGTAGAAAATTTTCAGAAGTTGGCATAATTAGCGTTATTTTATTTCCAATGTTATAACAGAAATTTCCTTTCTATCTGGTTTCAAAAAATTTAGGATGATTCTTTTGCAATTTTGTTCATTATTACACAGAAATTACAGAAAATTTCCTGGACTCCATTTTAGACGTCCACTTACTTCGACTAACCTTAAAATTACTCTAGTTAGGCACAGTAATTGTTTATTACGAGGGTTTAGGAAGACAAATTTATTTTAAAAAGATACCAGGTATCTAAGATCGGAATACAGAAAGAGAATAATGGACGTTGGTTGTTGATTTACTTTATCGACGAACGATGACTTACAATTAGTTTATTTAGGATCCGATTGGATGTATCGATTTCGTTGCGTTTCCTTGCTGTTGTAAGATTTTCTTCAACTTATTCGATAGAACGATTCCGTTCTCGACTTTTTGCGTTGCTTACCATTTTATTCCTTGTCACAACTTCTAACAATGGAGGTCGGCGGGGAAATAAATTGGTCGGAGGATCTTGGGAATTGGCGGGGGGAAAAGCCATTTTGTTACGCGAAGAGAAACAAACCCCGTGGATGGCCAGCTATATACTTTACTGAGTGCATGTTTATTTACGTGACGTATCTTCTCGTTTAACTACGTCGGCTTTTGCTACATTTATTTCAATCCCATCCCATTTACAAAGATACCGCTATCAGCTATGGGCGTGTCAATTTCGATATTCCTATCTGTCCTGCGTCGTTGCTCGCCGCGACGTAATATCGCTTAGAGCTCGTCTGATAATACAATTAATTTCTTCTGTTGATTCGATTAATGTCCTTTCTATTTACATTCCTTCCAATACACACCAGCGACCCGGGGATATTTATTTCGATCGTTTAACAAGTGACACTTGGGTAAACATTAGCACCATTCTTCTCTTTTGGCAGACGCGGAGAAAAACTCTTCTGAGAATCACATAATCGCATTATCGAATGTTCTACGAAGCTGAAAGAAGCCGGGTAAATATCCAGTTTAATGGCTTTGCCCTAAACGCGTTTTTTATTCCGGTTTTTTCACAAAAAGCTTTATTTATGCTTCAATAAGAAATATAGATCGGGGGAGCTTGAAAAAGTTACTAGTTTCTTTTGACAAATAACATAAAATTGCTAAAAACTGCCGAATACGTGAGTCGATCTCTAAGATTTTTGAACATGTTGTAGAGGACGAGGTTCTGAACACCTTTTATCTGAACAATAATTACAGCTTGGCCTTAATTTCCGAGATATTTGCAAAAATTGTTCACACCACCGCATTGACTCCGTCTGTACGTGTGCCGTGGACGTGTCAGATCGGTATCAATGGATCACCACGTATTTACAATTCCAAAGGATGGACCCACGTATTCTGCAGTTTTTAACAATTTTATGTTTTTTGTCAAAAACTAGTAAAAGCACATTACTTTTTCAAGCTCCCTCAATCTAAAAGACGCGTTTAGAGCAAAGCCACTAAACTGCATATTTACCAGAAGCCGATCTGCAAGGCGTATCAACAAAAACAAACAAGATCGGCGATAAGGAAAAAATTTTATTCCGAACATCACGTAATTTGAAGAATATGTAAGTACGTATTACGTATTAATTTGAGTTTTAAAGGGATATTGATAGAAATTTCTTTTTACTCGTCAAAATGGGTTTATTTATTTAACTATTTGGCAACTAAATTAAATTGCCCGGCTTTAAATTAGTAGAAAAGGAGGTAGAAAGAAACAAGTATTTTAAGAAAAGGATGCGAATAGCGGAACAGCAGGTTCCATAATCGCTGTCCTATCCTTTTCCTCCTTTTTAGCTGCTTGGTGACCGAAATATAAACGAAACGGGAAACGCTGACAACCGAACACCGTGTGTTTTCCATACCAGAGTTAAAATTCTTGTTCGCCTGCGTAGAAGTGCCGGGGAAAACTAAGCTTTCCTAGAAACTGTTATATATTTAACGGACGAGAAAGGATCGCGCGGGAAATGGGAATATTTTGGGCGAAACGACGCGCGAGTTCGATATCGTCTACGATATGCCCCCGATTTTGTTACCATTATTTCCATTACTTCAACTCGACGCTATTTTAAGGAAAAAGTAAACGAAAAATGCTGAGAAAAATCTCGTCGTTGCAGGAAGGATAATATCGACCTTATCCGTTTTCTCTCACGCGAAGACGGGATCCGGATGACAATGTTTACATTTTTTCGGTTAAATTCGTGGAAATAACGAATTGCGAATAAAAAAGGATCAATGTATGCTCGTGTTAACCCTTTGCACTCGAGAGGCAAGCCTCAGTCGAGATTTAATCAAGCTCCAAAATAACGCAACTTATATTTCCACGGTATGGAATATCGAAGTAAAATAATTCTACGTGTAAATTTGTACATTTCTTATTTACTCTTTTAAAAATATCGTCGACTTTATAGCAGAAAGTCTTCGAATCCTTTTGTAACGAAAAAATCGCCGAGTGTAAAGGGTTAAAATTCCTTTTTCCCAGGATATTCTCTTTTGGCCATTCGATTCTTCTATTCCAAGTTTGATTGTCGTAAAGATATCAATATAAAAATTTTCATTAAAAATACGTGTGTAAATCTGAGAAAATTTATATGATTAACATCTCGAGACCAGTGAGTTTTAGGTTAAAAGTAGATCTATACTTTTATATGAGCCGTTCACTGCACAAATTGATTAACTCCATAAAACAGAAAGTGGAGAAATGCAGTGAAATAATGTCTATTGTTTTTTAAAATTCTCTTTATAATTTAAATCGAAATAAATATTGTAGAATCCATAAATACAAATGTAACTTTCATCTAACGGTATATAAAATTTATAAGAAGAAATAGCCAAAAGGTAATCGTTAGTAATGTTACCATTTTTATGTTACTGGAAGAGTTAATCGATTTGGCAAGTGGAAAAAGTAATAAATTTAAATTTTACTAAATTTTACTTAAATTCTGATAGGACGGCACTAAAAAATTCATCGTTATCATTCACGGCTTGCTAGCGCATTTGAGTTGCATTATTGCAACGATTTGCATTAGAGTACGGAGGTGATCAAAGTGACCTCTGAAATAAATTATTTATTATTTAGTGGCCAAAAATTTTTGTCGTTTAATGGTGTTAATCTTAAATATCAGGGAAAGTTATTATAAATATAAAAAGTTATGACTATACCAAGTGTTTTGACACTTAAATTTAAGATTTTTCAAAAAGTGGAGTTAATCGATTTGTGCAGTGAACGGCTCATGTCCTACTTAGAATTTGTTTTTCCATAGAATTTAAGCACGCACGATTATCATACGTAGCTTTAATTTAAAGAAGCGAGACTAAATTAAGAGATTACGTCTTGTTTACAATGATACTATTAATAACGATATTTTCTCTATTTTCACTCTTTTTTTTTTTTTTTTTTTTTTTTTGTTAAGCAGCATTTTCGCTTGTTACTCGGAGTAATGAAAATATTTCATGTGCATCGTGTCTCGATGGGACTGCGCCGGCTCGAAGCTGTTGTAAATTTTACGCAATGCTCGTTGCATGGCAAGTTGTTTTATTCCTAACTTCAAACGATGATTATTAACGAATTTGTATTCGTTTCCACGTTTTGGTCGTACTGCTGCGACACTTTGGACACGACGTAGAATCCGATAATGAGTGTAAACCCGTGATTCCAGTTGATACAGATTAACCGTTTATTTTGTTGATAAAGAATTATACACCTAATCGTATTTTGTTTCCACTGCACGCGGTTATTTGAAAATTACTATTGTACAACGCGTGACTGTCATTAATAAAATCCATTTATATCGTTGATGAATATTTATTTATTCTTATTAAATTTAGAATCAAACGATTTATTTATTCGTTGGGAACTCGTGTGTTTTCAGGAAGATTAAATTTTATAAATCTAAATTTATAAAAATGAAAATTTTAATTTAACGTCGAGAACGCTTTGCATTGAAGGAGAAAATAGTTCAAATTATCTAAAATCTTTTTATATGGGTAAATTAAAATTACGAGTTTCACCATTTTCTTAGCAAAAGTTTGAAGTATGCCATTTACTTTGTTTAATCATATTTTCACGTTCCTTGTACCAAGGTACAGCAGTTAATCCTTAAATATTCTTTCTCAACTTTCCAACTATTCTTCCCGGAATTTCGCTTGTGCTCTGGCGCGTTTTAAAAGTTAAAAACAACTATCTTTTAAAATATTCTAGACGACTGACACGTGCACCGGACATCGCTTATTTTTATTTCTGTTGGAAAATTTAATAGTCCTGTACAGAGATAAGTAGCTACTATAAAGTACATAGGTGAATACGGTCAGATGGTAATTTTTATCGCCTTTCCCACTCTATATTTAAACCATAACAGTTACATAAGTGAACGAGACGATCGGAAATTTATGATCAATATACTTTCAGTATCGAATAACTCGATTCAGGGATGAATTATTCTACCATCGACGTCATTCCTGTAACCCGAGTAAAAACGCGAGAGTTGTCGATGGAACTACGGAAAATAAAGTTCCCATGCATTATCGGTATATCGAACGTTAAATCAATCTAAGTTTTCATACACGAAAAAGGAAAATTCCATCGAATTATATAGATGTAAATTTAATAGTATAGTAATATTATCGATAAATTGTTTTCCCATTAAAACACGTTTGATTAACTTCATCGACAAGTTTTTTATGGAAATAGCATAAATTTTCATGTATAAGAAAAGAAGGACTTACTATTAATACTAATAGTATACTAGTAATACTATTATTACTATTACTATAGCATATTATAGTATTATTACTATTACTGTACTATCACTATCACTATTACTATTACTATTACTATTACTATATATTACCACTATTACAATAGTATATTAGTATACTATACTATTAGCATTAATTATTTCTCTACTATTAGTAAAATAGTATACTAATAGTATATTATTTACTATTGACAAATACTTTCAACACGAAAAATTGCTCCTTTACTTTGTTACTTTTTTATGCATACTAGCATAATTTAGCACGTACAATAAATAGTACAATAGTACTAGTGTAATAACTGAGGAAGGTCAAGTTAATTACAGGAAACGAAGTTGACGTGTTAATTAACATGCATCACGTGCAAACCTCACACTTGTCACGGCTAGATTATAAAATATGCGATAAATGAAACTCCATATAACTATCTAAATGCAACACTTCAATGATTAATCCCCCGATTTATGCCTGTGAGTCGTATCCGTGAGGTAGATTATGTAGATAAATATGAATTGCATTCGCAATAGACAGAAGTTGACAGTTTTTGTCGGTAAAATGATCTCTGTTCCACCAGATGGGACACGTGAAACTATAAAAAGAGCATGAGACACGAAGCTAAATTTTTAAATTGATTTATGCCTTTCTTACATAGGGTTTCCTTCAGAGAAAAGGAGTAAACAAAGTCGTGGTTTGAACGCTACGGACCTGCTTTCTTTCAAATTTCGAGATATTTGAAAGTCTGTATTCTAGCCTATTTTAATTTTTCGCTTTGTAATAGTCGTTTACAAAAATTCCACGATTTGTCGACTTCGTGCTATTACTTTATGCGAAAGGATATTAATTAACGAGCACGATATGTGTGAATAAGTCGGGGTAAAAAATTTCTTTTTTCTAAGAAAGGGAGACATTCGAAAACTTTTATCCTCTTTTGCAACAAAGGAAATAGCAAGTATTTTAACATTTTGACTACCACACATATTTTATATGGTATGCTCAGGAGGTCACGATAAAATTTCCATTATTCTTACGGTATAATGATAAATTATTAAACAATATGGCAAAAAAAAAGAAAATAGTGCCAATTATTAATGTTTGCTATTCAAAGTTCTTTATTTATTTACGTTGTTCAAATAATTAAAAATTGGTTAGCATAAAAAAAAAAAATATAAATTTAGAGAATTAGTATTGCTGGATATCGATGACCACCATGGCCCCTGGCTGTGGAGACAAGCGTCGGTCACTGATGACCACAATGACAGTCAACATGTTGACATAATATGAAAGTAGAACTCTTCGTTTTGAAATACTACTTCTACTTCTGTGTCAAACTTAATCTCCTATTACCTAATTTACATTAGGTATAATTGATAACAAAATTCGAATTCTTCTCCATCACCAAAAAAAGAAAAAAAAACAGAAATAAAAATAAACTAAAAGAAAAATTAAAATTTTCCAGAAAGATATTCTCGAAACATAAGAAAGAGCAGTTTTAAAAACAGAAAAGGATTATTGATCTAATTTCCATTCAACTAAGCGTTCAACCTACGCCATCGAACCAGTTATTCCGCAATCGTCAGCTACAGAGATTTTTGTATTTTAGTTCAACCTTCCTTTTTTCTCGTAATCGGGGCAAAGATCAAGGAAGCCGATCGACGTCGTGGCCATTCACGCGATCTGGTCCGTTTAGCTCAACGTCTTCGTTTATTCGAGGAACGTACGGGATTTCCTCTTGCAACTCGTCTGCGTGCGATGATGTCACGCACGCGGATGTAGTAGGTACTTAGGATAGTTTATAATAAACACCGTTACACAGCCACGCGTGTTAACGCGTCCAGGGTTACCACGAGGCCAGGCGCCAAATGCTTTCATTTTTAACCCCTTTCCTCTCAATCTTTCATGGGAAAGTCGAGGGTGCTACTTGCCATGGTCTCTCCATGTTTTCTTTACCTCCTCGTTTCTGGTTTACATTCACAATTTGTAGAACGTGTACCCTCTTTCTCATTCATATTTGTGTATATTCGTTTCCGGTCTATATTTATTAAACAATCTGTAGATTGTGTACTTTCCTTGTAGGGGAGACGATCACATAGAGGATGATAGTATGTTTTCCTTGGTAATTTTGGTCTCCCTATTTGGTGTTTAAAATTAGAACTACTGAAACTGGAGTTACAACGTGCTTACATTTTGCATAGTGAAATTGATTAAATATTAATTGGAAATAAATCAATTCCGTTTGTATTTTAATTAATATATACGTATAACGTTCCTGCTTCAATGAAAGTTGATATTAAGAGCATCTTCGAACGATTTTAAAGCATTTTTAGAATTATCACTGAAACTAGTAGTTTTAAAATTACCAGATTAATTAAAATTACTAGTTTCACACGATCTATTCGTACAAGTACTGTAAATACAGTATTCAAATAAATATATATTAAATATGTCATATATTATAATTTTTGTTGGAATAAAAATACTACTAGGATTTTTTTACATCGACTATTTGATTATTTTATTATTATTTAATTGTGATTTTTTTAATGGAATTAAAATACTATTAGAATTTCTTTAGATCGACTATTTGATAATTATAATTTTTAATAGAATTAAAATATTATTAGAATGTCTTTAAATCGACTACTTGATAATTATAATTTGTGAATTGAATTATAGTAAAATATTGAATCGATTTGTGCTAAGACATTTCATTGATGGATCGAAGATTCAGATTAATAATCACGTCGCGTTAGATCATAATGGATATTTAATTTACCTTGTTGTTCGAGTGTAATGGACTTTTAATGGCTGCTTTCGTTTAATTGGTTTCTCTTTAAAGCGAAAAATATCGTGACACGGATATCGTTTACCTTGTATCGCTTGTTAACGAGTCTACAAAATTAGTTTACATTTAATTAGCAATATGTCTTATAATATGCATTATAGTGTTTGCCTATTATCCTGTCAACTAAAGCAAAACTTATTTCTAAAGAATTAAAGTTCCGGAGACAATTACGAATTTCGAGTTCCAATATTTTTATTAAATTCACTGAACTATATTTTCCAATTTTCCAAGTAATCAAAATTATTTTCCTCGATATAATTCCTCAGTTTTATCCCTCTCATCTATAAAATAATAATAAAATAACAACGTCAATTAAATAAGGTTACAAACACAGGCCAGTTCATGAATACTTCAATCATCTTAACTCTCTGTTCTTTCTTATCTTAACACGAATCACGTTAATTTTTTAACAGCAAATATATGTTTTTCGTAATGGCGAAAAGGAAAATTCTGAGAGCAGTCACTTTGGCAAGTTTGGTATTTCTAATGTAAATCTACTAGAACTACTAGAACTACCGATCTTTAATAGGTACCTAAACACAGTGTGGGCATAAATTATACTAATTTTAGCGGTACGGCGGAGATGAGTCAATATATTAATTACAGTTCTATCGCAAGAAGAGTAATTTTTTTAAAGACGGGTATTTTTAGTAATCGCAAAAAGAAAAATTTCGAAATTAGTCATTTTGACTGGATTAGTACTTCTATATAGTATCAATGCGATTAAATCTTTGGGGCACGCTGGGATTAAGTGTCCCACCTTTTTGATGCACAGTAATGCGAATAAATACATATTCTTCAACCGATTCCGTGGATAAGTTCTTTTCGATATAACCCCTAAACACATGCAATCCTTGCACGAGGATATTTGTTCCTCCACACCCACTTCAAATATCACCCTAAACGCTGGAGCCGAACTCCAGGTCGCTATTTATTATCCCTCATCTTCGAGGAAGGCCCAATTGTTGCTATGCACTCACTTTGGAATCTTAAAAACATCCTACATATATTCTCCATATCTCTTTGGGGCATGCTGGGATTAAAAGTGTTCCACCTTTCTGATGCACCGTAATACATGCTGGGACATTTTTAATTCCACCTGGAAATATTGCAATAGCTACATGCACATAGGTTTATATTTCGTCTTACTTACGTAAAGGAGTTGGTAATACCTTCGACAAATGTTATAAACGTATTCGTTCGTGTTGGCAGCATTCAACATGCCAGTACAGGTTCATCGATTGTTGCAAACGGAAGATTTATTGCGACAATCTCTTTTTCCCAGTTTTATATGAAAAATCGTAAAAGTAAGGTAATTTTTATAAAAATTAATTCTATACCAATTTTGCTTCATTTAAAACGCAATAAAATTTCTGTGCAACATGCGTCTATTTTATTATCCGAAATCCTGTGCCACAAAGAGTTAACTAGGAAAATTTGGAAACTCGTTTAAAGCAAATAAAGTTCCACTATGTTCCTGTCAGCATAGTCACTCACGAACGAAACCGATAGGTGAATTAGCCGAGCTTCCTCGCGTTCTCTTTTAAGTCCCGACAAATTATGTTCCGCAGTCGGTTGCCGAAATTTCCGGCAAAACGAGAAACAGACGTCCGACTCGGGATCATAAATCCAGGAATTTCAAAGGAACGTTTCGAGTTTCACTTTCGTCATTCAATTTCAGCTTTCAGGGATCCGCGATCTTCTCGTAAGAAACGTATTTTGCAGTCCCCGTTTCGATTTCGTTAAGTCGATTTCTCGAATACGTTCGATCAATCTCTTAGGGGATTAAAGATTCCCGGGTTTTCCGGGTCACTCGCTCGTTCATTACGAAATTAAACCGGAACACCGCGGGACTCGGCTCGCATCCTGCTCTTCCGGTCCGCGTAAAAATTACTCTTCTTCTGAAAATAAAATTCTGGCTACGTGCCTAATCACACCGCTCATCCCATGGCGCGGAACGTGTCGAAGAGCCTGCAACTTTTCGGCTGATTCGCCTTTCTGCGCTGTTTCACGAGATGCCACGCGACTCGCTAACGAAACGACTTCCATTTTATTGATCCTTCCTTCATTTTTCGGTCTATTATGCACTTTCGTCTTCTTCGACGCGTGTCCCGGTAATTTCTGTGTTGTTCACTCGATTAGCTGGGGTATCGGTGCTTTTATTCCGGGAAAATAACTTAGACTGATATTGGGTGTCTATGACGAATACATATTTTACCTTTTTCTGTTGGTCATGCGATAATTGTGACGAGATATCAACACTTTTATTCCGAGAAAGCGAGGTGGACACGAAGTATAGATAATTTTTCAAGAAATACAACTTCGGGAATATTAGAAAATAAATTTAGACACGATTATTTAAAACTTAACAATAATAAATATAATATAATAGTATTCCAAACTTATTTAAAACTTAATAATAATTTAAAAAATATTTCGGTGAGAATGATTTCGAAGGTGCAAGGATATCGCAAATTTAGTTGGATGAATAATTTGCAGAGAATTGATTTTCTGAAAATTCTCAACAAATTTTCAATAAAGGATTACGAATACCTATTCATAATGTGTACAAAAAGCGTGGATTATTCGCGGAATTAATTAAAACGTCTCATCGAAATGATATTTAATTATGAATATTTATGTCGGAGTTTCTTAAGCCTCGACGTCGGGATGAAATTATTTCAATGCATGCTGCAACTAGTTTCAGCAATGCATTATACCATTTAACCGTTAATTAACGCGTGAAGGAATAAAAGCAGGCGCGCACTAAACAGGTTAATTGAAAAACATGTATGTCTATTTAGTGTATCTACATGTACCAACAGTTTAGGAAAATACAGGTGGTTTACCATTTCTGTGAAAGGTAACTCGGTACTAACTAGATCCATCGTGTTGTACAGGCAAACCCGCGATATTTACTGCCCTTGTCAATAACATTGTGTATTTAGTGTTATCAAAGCTTTTATCGAACCAGTTTCCGAGATACATATCACAAATACGTAATTTTATATCGCGAAAATACAAATTTATTTTACAGGAGGAAAAGATTATTCGGTTTAAATATCTGTGCGTGTATTAATTTCTTTCGAACACATTTCACTCGCAGCGTTATATTAATCAAATATTTCTCATTTAATTTTCCTCCTTTTTCTTCCAACATTTTTCCACCTTCCCAAAATCCTAACGATTCCTCGTTACATTTTCCTACATCGAAATTTCCGATCACTTTCGAAATTCCACGTTTCTGATTAAATTTTGTTAGCAGAAAATAGAGGAAAACGTATTCACAACGGAAAGCGTGTTTGACAAAATTCGGAATCGTCGAACGACAATGGATCTCGCGTTTTCGCGGCATTATTTAAATGAGATCGACGTGTCGAGAAGCGACACGCGACCAACTTTCCAGAATTACTTCGACGGCCACCTTATTTTACCGGAAAACCTGTCCCGACCGGTTTTATGCGACATTTTGCACGAGTAAATTTTATTTTTCATTCCTGGCCTAGGACGTGTCGCTTGCTCAGCTATTTTGCAGTATATGCTTCGATACACCCGCTCGATATCCGGAAGCGGAAGACGCCGGTCCAGGATTTGATATTTGAGCTTTATGGCTCGTGCTCTATAACGCGAAGCTTTCACCACGGATAACGAACTCCACGGAAAGACGTTCTTCCCGTCTCGTTTAACCCCTTCTCGTATTTTGACGAGTCTGACTCGTGATGAAGGTATTGGACCAAACGTGAATATCACGAATCAGACACGTGGACAGAAAGTCGGCCCGAACATGAATATCACGAATCAGACTCGTGGACGGAAGATTTTTCTAAATATAGTTTTGAAGCTGTCATCTATCAAAATATAATATATTTATAATATTTATAAAAGGAAAAAGGATTAGAATTTACTTCCATGATAGTAGTATCGCGTAAAACTGACTATATCACACGTATTTACTTTTCGGCTCGTATTTCGACTGTTTTCGAGCATCAGTCTGGTCTGTTTACCATGCATTGACGCCTACCGTTTGGACACAGCGTGTTTACATCCTCACGACTAATTCTCCGCTGATTCTCCTTTAATACGTTAAGTGCTCAGCCCGTTTTGTTTACCGGCCCAGATTCAGCCGTCAAATGGGCCACTGGCGGCGAGCGAAGTGTTTATAAAACTCGGAAGTACTGTACCAATTGTTATAACAGAAATTCTCAAACGTTAAGTCCAAAGATGGCGAAGAATTTAACACCAAAAGTTAGCACCTTCTGATCCTAGTCTGTGCCGGTTCCTGAGGACCGACGTGGCACTTGACGTGTTAATCACAGAAGATAGTGACCGATGATCTTCGTCACCATCTTCGGATAATAGTGGTCACTGTGATGATGGGAGCGTCATTGGAGTTAATCAACTATGAGGATGCAAACACGCTGTGCCTTCTTTTCTCGAACGCACTATACACACGTTTACTCACACTGAATTGTGAATTGCAATTGACCTATCCAACTACTCTCTCATTTGTTCTCTTTTCTTTCATACATCAAATAAATATACTTCGTTACACGCATACTTCTACATCAATATATATATATATATATTGAAAATCTATGTCGACCATTATCACAATTTTAATGAAATGTTTTTAATATAATAGAAGAACCTGTCGTACCTAAACACGTCGAGGCTAATAAAATTCGGGAAACAGAATTACGAGGTCGAACTAGCAGAAACTCGAGATAGCTCATGGAGAATGAAATGAAATTATAGGAGAGTTGGGGAAGAGTCACAAGGAGCATGAGGATTCATATCTCTATACAGCCTTTCCTCCTATTTCCACGAACCCAAACCTAAGACAATTTATATACAGAATTTGGAAAGCTGTAGTATCAATGTTTCATTAGTCGCCGATTATTGGGATTCTGGGTTCTAATTGTAAAATAACTACGATATATGTGAGAGGAATCTTTATTTGGATGGCGTCACCATGCATCGAGAAGCCACTCAGCTTATCAATTCTCGAAGCAGGGTTGAGTAACGCAATGGGTTGTCATACGGTCTATAAAACCCAGCTGAAGGTTTCGACGACACACTTTCTGACAGTCCACCATCTACATCACGCTTCATAGAAGACTCCGAGCCTCCGTCTATTTTATACCAGGAAACATAAAATATAATAAAATCAGAATCAAAAGTCCCTTTTGATTTGTCAATCCGATCTTTACCGCAATATTAAACTCGTAATTGATATAACTATAATCATCTCACTCTTGCAAGCTTTTGTAAAGATTTAATGCATCGCCAACGCCGTCGTAAAATTATCGATCAGCCTTCTCGAGTGAGCGAGTTTCGAGAAGAGAGAGCACAAACTGCGGCTCGAATTTCCAAACTCGAGAACGACAGAATGGAACGCGAAACCCTTTTATCCACGCAAACATTTCCCTGTAGAGATTTTTTACCGCAATTAAACCGAGCGACACACTGGCGTTTCGCAAGCTTCTCTGCCCATGTTGTTTATCCATCCCGGTGCAAACGTCTGAACGCGACTCTGGTCTGAAAATGGCGGTTCGTTTCCGTTCCGCGACGCTCGATCTGCCAGTAGCCAGCGAGAAAGACAGTCAAATATTCTTTTGAAAACAGGAAACGTAAATATTAACCTTGCATCTATGAATCTCGCGCGATGTACGCGTGTTTTCTGCGGTGGTAAAGAAGAAAAGGAAAAAGCGTGCGAAAATGACGCGTTTAAAAAATCCATGTCACGCAAAGGAGTCTTCAGAGATGGGAACATGTCTGATGGGAAATATAACTGTGTTTTTTCACCCTTCCCGTATCATGTAGTTCGACAATAAATATAATATCCATGACTAACAAAAATGACTAAAGGATTTACAAACGTAGTAAAGATCAGATTTATAAAATTTAACTTTTAACTTTTGTTATATTTTATTTCATTGCGGTACAAATGCACGGAGGCTTGAGTCTTCTGAGGTGCGTGATGCAGACATTGCGTCACTCGATCCTGCTTCGAAAATTGATAAGCTTGATGGTTCCTCAAAGCAAACATAGATCCCTATGCAGGGTGACGCGATCCAAATAAAGACTCCTCTCACACAAAACATCCTGTACCATTGAACATCTCGATCGCCTGTTCTCCCTCGATTTCGTTTTATTTTCCATTAACGACCTTTCATATGAGGTTCAGCGTTTCGTCCAGTTTGACCAAAAGCTGCCGACTAAAATCATGAATCATCACCTGACCTCTTCCGACATCCAATGTATCTATAGCAATGACCACGATGTAGCGACTTCGTAAATTAACCCGTCAAGATATAGCGAGGTTACAGACAAAACCCCCGAGGATCACCACTGATTCACGTTGCGGCATTCCGAACAGTAACTTCGAATTTGATACCCGGAAAGTGGTTCAGAGCGTAATCATATTCCATTTCAGCAACTGGATATGTTTACGCCGATGCCTGACCAATTTCACCACCTCGCTGTATCATGGTCTCCCACCTGTTCTTCCGCAGCTCCACCTGCAGACCAAGCATTCCTCCGCCCCACTCAGCGCAAATAGAATAAATCAGTGCAACCACCTCGACTCACCTCGGTCTCCCATGATCAATTTCACGAGGATACTAGGCGACAGCGAAAAAACCCATCGTGACGTTCCGTGCGGAGACTTTTTATCAGGCATCCGACGATAAATATCGTCGATCCCTTGTTCACGGCGGCGTTAAAGGGGTGGTTGTTGGTGGCCGGGCCTTTATTCCGGCCGGCAAAAGGATGCGAACGCGGTAAATAAATCCGAATCATCGCCGTGGAATCTGCGGGGCGTGGTGGCGAATGCACACCGGTGTGCAATGGCGTAGCAACGATGCGCCGGTGAGACCAAGGACCGCATTGCGGACGGTGTCGGATAGAACGATCTCTGGTTCCAATCGACCGTGCCCTTGCACCGTTGATGGTCGTAAAGCCTTCTAATAACGATTCTGGATGCATTCTTCTTCCTTTCCACGAAGTTTTCCTTCCTACCGGCCATTAGAGTAGTTGGGTCTATGATTGGCCCTTAATGGATCATGGTGTCTTTCGGAGGTATTTCAATGGCGTTTCGAGAGAGACTTAACCGGCTCTTAAAGGGTTCTAGCTTTTTTAGAGTTCAAGTGGGTGAGAGAAACGGAAGAAGGGGGTGTGCGATGGCTCGAGGGTGGTTTTTAGATAAGTTACGAAGTGGAGATAGTTATGGGGGACATTCACGAGGTGAGATGGGTCTGAGAGATGGACGCTGGAGTATATTTCTGAAATATACTTATTTTTATAAGTTTCGATTGTTGGGAGGTTATTCCGATTAATTGGTGTGTTTAATGCTATAGCTCGATTAGCCTTCCTACACATTTTCATTTAAAATATTATATTTTCTCTGTGAAAAATTTTGATACCTAACTAGATCATCACTCGATATATTTGCCACGGATACCTGCTTCGAATTTCGAATTTTGGAAATAATATTTTAATACAGTATAAATATAGTTTCTATATTATAAACTTATATACATTTTTTTAAACGTGATTCTAATATTAACCATAATATAGACATTTATCATAGAGGCACCTGGGTATCCTAAATAAATTATAGAACGTTATCAATAATTTTCATTATCGTCATGTCATAATGCTTAAAAATTATACTGAAGGGTTCCAAAATTCCAAAGTTCTAAATATTTACTCAAATAAGATACTTAAACAAAATCTTTCGATATTTTCCATGAATCATCACAGTGGCTATGCAAACAAAATTCTCCACACGTCTCTATAAGATACAAAAATATCGATTAAAATATCGAATCGTTTGAAATCAATTAAACGTAACGAGGTATAATTAAAAGAGAACGACCATAAGCCAACACTTGGAAGAATAATGACAGGTGTCACGCGATAAACAGGGGATCGTTAAAAATGGAAGCAGATGTCGCGAATCGCAAACTTATAGCGGAAATCGTGGAAAAAACAGGCAGATAGGGGTTTGGAAAGATTCGGTCATGATTTACGACGCTATTCCGCGGCACATGACGAATGTGGTAATCTCGGTGTCATTTGCGCCATGCCAGACCTGCACATCCGCCTCTCTCTTTTCCGTTAACGCAAAAATCTTATTTCCGCGCGACATAGTGCTTCGCTCGTTATATAAGTCTCAATAGACGATGTTGCCTGGTATTTCGCCTTTCGATCGTTCACCTTACGAAACACAGCAACAGGAAACGAGCTGTCTACCGACTTGACCTCTAATTGGTTTCCATGTGGAATTCTTCGTAGAAAGGAGAAAAAATTTCATGGTCAACTAGGTCTTTTTTTAGGAGAGATCTGACAGGTATTCTGTCTTCTCAATTTATTTCCCTTCTACTGCGGTCGGAGCTACGAAATTTTTGTGCTAACTCGAGTTTTAGTTCAGTTTTAGGAAAAGAAATGGTAATTAATTATTGCTGTATTCAGATATGTTTCGAAGATAATTATATAATTATATTGAATATGAAATATACAAAAATGACAATGTATACATAAATTTCAATTTCTTTTAACCCAAAGTAGAACACAAAAATAATTATTCCTATATTAAATAATTAAATAATCCTAAATAATTAAATATTAAATAATCCTAAATTATTCCTATATAATAATTATTACTATATTCAGATATGTTTCAAAAATAATTATCTAATTATATCGTGTGTAAAATATACAAAAATAATTATTCCTATATTGAATAATTAAATAATCCTAAATAATTAAATATTAAATAAATTATAAGTTATTCCTATATAATAATTATTCCTATACGAAAATAATTATTGCTATATTCAGATATATTTCAAGGATAATTATATAATTATATTGTGTAAAATATACGAAAATATTTTTATAATAGATTTGAATATAGGAATAATTATTTTTGTGTTCAATTTTGGGGTGAAAGAAATTGAAATTTTGGTATGCATTGAATTAATAGTGTTTTTAAACAATTTTATGTTTATTGTAGAATCTTGTGGAATTCTGGAGCGATTGAGAGTCGGTTAAGGAGGTATCATTGGTCTAAAATCCTTCAAGTTTTGCCATTATACTCGAGAAGATTCTGGTCCAGTATTATAGCATTGCAATAAGATCTGTTTTCCATTGTACGCCAATGCTACTCGTACTTTCTCTAATTTTGTATGCAAACGGATCAAAGATTCGCGGAACTGTTGTAACATTAAACGAACAGTACTAAATTTATCCTACTGCACAGACAACGCTTTCTATACTATTGTTGGTACGAAGATTCACACGAATCAACCTTTTCAAACTCAATTCTGATTATTTGAACAAGTCCTTTCGATAAACCGACATTGACAAGGCAGTCATTAGCCGGTCGAAGTATTTAAATAACTAACACTAAGCCAATCTTTAGTGCAGTTTAAATTTTTCAATTTTTGATATAATTCAGTTTAAATATATAGCAAGTAGCATAAAAGAATTTTTCCAAAAGTATTTTAATTATTAAAAAACTAACAATTAAAGAATTAAAATTCTCATGATCCCCGTCTAAATACTATAATTATTCCAATAATACCTTCCAACTTACTATCACATTCCACTATTATGTTTCACAACCATCTTAAATTCTAGAAACTACTATAATATCCAGCAAGCAAGGTAATTAAATTTAAAAAAAATACTGCATCATATACTCAAACATCCATCCAGAATTTCACAAATAACTTGCATGCGGATAAATTTTAATATGCGTCAAGCTTAAGAATTTTAATTCGAATACTTGAATCATCAGAAGCAAGATTTAAATACCCGAAACGGGATTCTTGTTAAAGTTATGCCAAAAGTACCACTCAGTCAACCATCAAATTTCACCACCGTTATCCATAACCTAGAATCTCGTGGCCTCCGCAAATTCAGAGGCAGAAAACAATTAAACTTCGAAAAACAATGCACGACAGGTCCATTGCGAAATTCGCAGGTACCATTGCAAGAATTCCTGCAACGCCAGCCGCTGTCTCCTCCTGTGACATTGCGTGTCCCGGTTCCGGCGTTCTTCCGCTTTAATTTACCCGTGATATTCGATCTGCCGCGAACTCGAGCAAGGGGCCGGATTTTTGCGCGTCTTCTCGCGAATACCTCGAGAACGCCGGGCGGAAGTTGCGAAGACCTTTCGAAGAATTCGCGGCATCCGCCGGACCTGGTGCTCGCGCGAACGTCAAAACAATCCAAACTTCTCACGGCGTTTCGAATCTGCCGCCGTTTCAGGAATGCAGTCCTCGCGCCGGACGCTTCCGGATATTCGATTCGATAAATCTTCGACGGACTCGGCCGCCATTTCGTTCGTACTATGAGAGGCATTTCTGGGTAATTTTCCAGTTGAAACTGCCGCGGAAAGAAGGAGGCGATGAGAGCTTGACGATCAACGTTTCGAACTCCTGCCTGGAACTGACGCCGGGCGTCCGGTTGAAACAGGGCCTCGTCATCCGCGTCTGCAGGGACAGTGACTTTTGTCACGACAAACTCTGTGTACAGAAGTGCTGCGACGACGACGTGCAAGAACGAAGCAAATTGTGCAAGAAGATCGACGGGACACATTCTAGGATGAACTTCTACGAGGAACTGGCGAATATCATGAAGACATCTTGGGATGTCACAGGTTTGTCCCGTTATTATGAGTTACAAGTGGTGGAAAAGCAATTATACTATATATATACTATAATATTGTATATATACTATAATACTATATTATAATACTACCATTACTCGTCTAAAATCTACTATGCTGCTATACTATTATACTACTATACTACTATACTATACTACTATTACTACTATAATACTACTAATATATGTTATATACTATAATAAGAAGCGATTTAGATATTTTTTTTGTAAGTTTCTGATAATCTCGGGTACTGGAGAATAATTTCTTAGGTATCAGGATATTTTGTTACGAATTATTGGGAATAATTTTTTAAAGTAGTTTTACGGTGACAGAAGCTTGCTCTATGATCATAGGGATGATGTGGAGTTAATCCTTTTATGGTGATTTTGTAATAATTTTGGGGTAACTTTGTAACTTTGGCTGCGTAGTTCTATAATAGTAAAAACTGTTTTGAGATTATAAGGGTGGTGGATGTTGATTCGTTTTTGAAGAAGGGGTATTTTATAGATGACACAAGAGAGATTTTTCTGGTAATTTTAAAATAATTTTCTATTTCCAAGATTACGGTGTGATGTTCGGACTCACCTGCCGGAATTCGATGTACAAAGTGAACTACACAGAAATAATTCTCTCGCCCAAGGGGTACCTATACTATCCAGGAGCGAAGACTACTACAAAGCTCAAGCATGACATGTACTGCTTGGAGCCATACAATGCAGTGACTTTGGACGGCTTATTTGGATTTGTCTGTTACGGAGACGATGAAGTCCTTGAAAAGTGAGCAATTTAACTTTTTATCGGAGTGCTTAGTATTATATTATCTTTCACTCTCTATACGATATAGAGTAAAGAATTGGAAAATTTTTAGACTGTCATGGGAATTCGTGTGACCTATAGTGGAAATTTTTTCAAGCATTGCGTTGCTTTAGGGAAAATTAATCCTTTGCCATTCATTTTTTACTGAAGAAGAGTAGGAGTTCAAAAATTTTTTACTATAAAGCTGACGACATTAATTAATTGAGATATTAATTACTATGGATCTTCCAAATTTTACCAAATGACGATTGAAAAGCATCTCTCGAGTTCAAAGGGTTAACATAACTTAGATATCTTTTGTAGCTAATTGCTATTTCCACTATACCATCCGACATCATAAATTTATCGTCACTAATGTGTCGTGAGAATTATTAAAGGGTTTTAGAATTTACATTTTCAGAGAAGATTTTAGCCTAACGATACCGAGTAGCGTAAACAGTTAGTGGATATTTCGACGAAAAATTCGACACACATAATCAGATCCGTATATTTTTCACGTAGTGTCTGAGCTGAAAGTCGAGAAAATAAAGGGACGAAGAGAGGGGTACGTGTTCAATTCGAAACCGTACGTTTACCCGCCTTTTCTTCAGTCATTCGAACAGTTGAAACTTTTAATCCGATGGATGGCTATTTATTGCTCGAACCCCTTTGTTTGACTTAGAAAAGTTTAAATAAGTAAAACCAGTCGAGAATCGCGAAATCCAATAGAAGTTTGCTTCGAAATTTTTACGCTCGTTCCCTTGCTGCGCATGCGTAGCGCCTAACCACTACGCGAATTGTTAATTCCTTCCAACTACGATTAAACGAAAACATAAATCTTGAAATCGAGCAATTCTCAGTTCTCCTTTCAATGAAAACAATTTTCTTTTGATATCGTGTGATTCATTTATTCGAAATTATATTTGTAACATTTTTATCGAATCTTCCTGTTTTATGTAAACGAGCCATGACTATGTTTACGTACAATTGGAAAGGGAATTCATTATAAAGATTTTTGGACCCGATGTATGGTTAAAAAATAAAAAATAAATAATCAATATATCACTATAAATTTTAATATAAATTTGAATAATTAAATCGATAGATATTCCAAACTTTTTCGTCGAAAAGTGAAACACATTCCGCCATTTTATCACCGAAACTATTCGCGAATTCTGTGCCATTAAATTTAGAATTAACGCAATTTCGAAAAAATGCACTTTGCGAAACTTTCCCAAGAACTCATCAGAAGTAAGTCCAGTGCAAACACTGAGCCCGGCAAATGAACAAAATTCTCCATTCGCTCGATTTCACTGCGAGCCTAAAATGTTTCCTCAGCATCGTCTGAAAGTTTCCCGTCAGACCGTTTCCTGTTCGATCCATTTACTCCAGCCGCTGACAAGGTTTACCTAACCCTGATGCACAGTATCCAAAGCACCCGTTGTCAACGAGGATTATTCCAGGGATCGTGGATATAAAAGATTGGACTGTTCTCGATGCTGGTCAACCGTTCAAACCGGAAACCAGCATCTTTCGCGGCAGCGCGTATTGTGCCTGCATCAATGCCAGATAGCCAAGTTGTTTGCCAGTGATGCGGACAATGTGTACGCTCGTATATCTTCAAGCAGAAGAATAAATAACAATGGTACAAGTCCATTTGTCTGATGAATAGAAGAAGGGCCATTCACCGGGACAAGTCGTAACGAAGTGGCTATACATTCGTGTTCGTTCGTTCGTCTCTTCCGCTATAATATACGTGTGTATCTCTCTCTTCCTGCTCGTTTTTCTTTATTCTTTCGCTATTTCCTATGACCTATTCGAGCACTGTCTATCGAGGTTTCAGCGAGGTTTCAGCTACCTCTGTTCGCTCGTAAGATCCCTTTTTCAACAGCAGTTCCTAACATTTCCGCTTTTCCTCTCTCTCGAGGTATAGCAAACTTCGTGATACACGAGGACTCGCAAAATTATTCGAATATTCCTATTAGAAATTTTCAATTCGTCTCGGTCGATTTACGATATTACCTTCGAAATTTGAGCCCAGTTTCGACAATTTTCCCACTTTGGAGGATCAACTCAAAAAATTGGAAACACTAGTGTAGGATAACTGTTAGATTAATCCTATGCTGACAGAGATCTGCGCGTTTAATAAATAACGACTCCTTTTTAATAACAAAATAGAGTTATTTAACTAAAATATTACACTAGGTTGATTTTCACAACTCTATCTTTCAAATACTATTTCCTTTGTTAGCGTTCTTCACTGCTCGCAATACCACACAAGTGTTCGAACGTAATTCCCATGTTTCAAGTAGATATATTTATATGATATTAATATAAATAACTTGACAAAATATTTATAAAATATTGATATAAATATCTCCATAAAATGTTTATAAAATATTAAAAATGCCTTGATAAAATATTTGAAAGATACAAATATCCATTAATATTTACAGAATATTAAAAATAGGAAACTAAAGGTAGAATACCGTAGTACTAAAGTAGAGTATTAGAAAAATAATTAAAAGATCGGCAAACCAAGAGTATTGTGTGACTGGTTAGACAGATTACCAACTTACTCGCATAATTTTTACTCGAAAGTAGTTACTGGGAAAATCCGCGAACAGATAGTGGCACGACCCACTCGCACGTGACATGTATGTGGAAAAGTCATGGTTTCTTCCTGACTTTTGCCAGGGAGCGACTTTTCCAGCAGCGTATACGCGTTTCAAAGCTGTTTTTTCGTGCACGCGTCCCAAAGGACCGAAAGTGTCATGAGGAGCGGCTCAGAAATACGTATAGAAGTCGGAAGCGTTGGTAAACGAACAACTGATGCCTTTTGTGGGAATAAGAACAAGTAACGATTTGTCGGAACGCGATGAAAGCGAAAAACGACAGAAGGGAAGTTGATTTTCACGACGTTCCCCTAAATCTGCGAATATTTTGACGAAAATAAATGAAATTCGGGGCAACAGGGATATAGAAGCATTAAATTTATCACATGCAATTTTAGTCTGTCCAAATGTGCGAACGAATCTTTTTAACTCTTTGACTGCCACGTCGAAATCACATGTTTCCCTCAGGACGCCACAGAAGTGTTTTAATATATTTTTGATGTTCTAATAAAATTTTTTAATTGTTCAATAGGAAACTTTTTATTTCAAAGTATCTTCTAACTAGTGGTTATATTCAAAATGCACTAACTGTCAATTTTCATTCAATGTTGTTCAATGTGGTGTCACAGAAGTAAACCGTGGCCGATCATATATGACCAACGTCTCAGTCGAAGTGTTAATGTACAAAAATATAGGTAATAATTATAAAATTTGGTATACGAATAATTTTTGTTTTCATTTTTGATGAACCAAGTTTTATTTTGTTGACGGTTGCTAAAATTTGGTGGATTTGATTGGATTTTATTTGAACGACAGGAGTTTTGGATTTATCGGACAGAATATGCTTGGAATAAAAATATTTCTCGAAACAGGAGTGTATATTACTGAATTAACGTTGCGGTATAGTTTGCATTTTCCTATTAATAGAGGGATCGCATGCTGAGTTGCATTGCATCGTTAGAGACATAAACCTGTCGAGTCGTATCATTGGTTTGGCATCGCAACCATGTCGCATTGCTCGTCTGCATCGAGTGTGTATAAAAAGTATTTATTGCTTGTTTTCCATTCGAAACGGGGAGTGTCTTTCCATGTGTGTAATTTATTACTCAAGTATGCCGATTTCCAATCGCTCTACGATCCAAGAATATATATATCTTTACGTGTACCGACCTTTAAAGAAAGTACTGTGCGTTCGAGAAAAGGAGGCACAGTGTGCCTTTACATCCTCACGGCTGATTAACTCCGCTAATACTCCTTCGATCACAGGATCATCACTCATGATCTTCGTCACTGTCTTCTGCTAATAGCGGCCACTCTCTGTGATCATGGCAGTGTCAGTAGAGTTAATTAGTTGTGAAGGTGTAAACACGCTGTGCCTTCTTTCCACGAATGCACTATACCAATGTTTTCCAAAATTAATTTCTATCATTAATTAGTATTATTATTGTGGCTTCACAATTTCTTCTGGTTGATAGCAAACCTTTCTTATTAATTATTATAACGTCTTCAATGCTTCTAAGAACAGCATATACGAAGATCTTTAATAGATTGTCTCTGAGAAAAAGAACTTCTCTAAAGATATTCATATGTTTGGATAATAGCAATGATTTCTCGCCCACGTTACGTTTACAGATGGAGTTCTATATTCCCATTGGGTTATAAATTTCTATTCAAGAAACTCAATGTTAAAATAACGTAGATTTACCTTCACACTGCATTGAAACTCAACGACACAAATATATATAATAGAACCACGCCATACAAGCAAATGTCATTTTCCTGGATATAAAATACAATTTATTATCGCTCCAAATATAAAGTACAGTAATTTTTAATTCACGATCATTACTTCACACTCCAAATATTATTTTATTTTAATGTTTACCACTTTTTACGCACAACGAGTATACTCGTCATGACACAAAATACTGCCACTTCTCCATGACAAGTATACTCGTCAATCTCAGCTAACTGGATAAGTAGAGTCATGATGCAAATGGGCTAATGTTCTAATAAAGCCTCTTGGAACACCCAAATCTATACCTTCCTTTCTAACCCAAGGGATTGGCTCGCTCTGTCAGCCAGACAGCTCTCGCGACTCGCGGAATTTCCTTGATTTCGGCATAAATAAAGATCAACCGATGTTAATGAGCCCGTTAATGCCGAGTCGAGACGGGCACAGTCGGAATTAGTCGATTTATATTCGCCGACCGTGATAACGAGAGAATACCGACGCGCAGACACGATTCCCTTTGTACGTCCCTGTTCGCCTGTGCTTTAAGCAACCGCCGAGATAAAGTTCATTTCGCCGGCGGAAATTTCGCGTTCCTCGCGTTCCACGGACGAAAGGGCCTGCGATTCGTTTTATCAAAGCCCTGGCTCGTTCTTTCGAATCGGTTTCGGTAGACAGTGCGTCGAAATTTATGAAGGAAGCGCCAAGTGACAATGAGGCGCGGTCTCAATTAGCGAAACGTCGAGGACAATAGGCTACGTCGAGCCGGGTATAATAGGCTGTAAGGCTTTTTTCCTTTGTCAGAGGTAAACCGGTGTGTGTGTGTGTGTGTGTGTCGTGAATAGGTCGCATTTCGAATTAGTATCGTTTTTCGCGTTGATCGTGTCGAATTTTCCATTCGATGGAATTTACAAATTTCGCGAACTCCTCTGTAGGATGGAAGCAAGTTTGAACGACGAAAATTTCGATCACATTGAAAGTACTTATCGGATAAAGTAGGGGAATGTTGATTTTAGGCTCGGAGATTGCGCAGACTACTTTTGCACTATGATATCGTTAATTTTAATGAAATATTTTCGGGTTGATTTTATTATGTAATATTAATATAAAATTTAGGATTTATTACGAAATATGAATTGTAAATATGAATTTTTAACGAAGTGGGTGACGGTACTTAAGGTGGGTAATTATTCGCACGAGATATTAATTTTTATCTTTCTCTGTTTCCAGAGACTCGGGAATCAAATACGTGATTTCCAGTACCTTACAAGGAATCAGTTGCATATTCCTGCTATTAACTCTGATTGTGTACGCTTGTTTACCGAGTCTGCAAAATCTGCATGGCAAAACACTCATGTGCCATGCAGCGAGTCTTATGGCGGGCTACTTCTGCCTTGCCATAGTACCGTCGGTGACACCGGCGAAACGTTGGGTAGAAGATACCTACGCAACCAGGGCCTGCTCTGCACTGGGTAAGGTATTTTTCTTGTGTTAATTTTATTTCGATTAATTTTTCATTAATTAAAATAATATTGCGGAACTCATCGAAGATTTAGAGCGCGAGAAAATATTGGAAGGCTGGTATCGCGTGTAGAACTATACAATGAATATTTTAGGAATATCTATATGCACGTGTCATCGAAAATTTGATTATTAGAAGATCGATATTTTATATCAAAATTTGTAATGATTTTTTGAAATTACGAAAATAGGTTCCTTTTTTCTTAAACAAAATTTAGAGCTATTAAAATGTGTATCGTCGAAAGTTCAAATTCCTACATCGAACTGCTTAATTGAATTTTGAGTTGATCACTGAAAGTCGAAAGCTCATGTAACAATTTTCAAAAATTTGGAATTATTAAAATAGAGTTCCGAAATCATGATATTTTTGAGGTAAGTTAATACCTTTGTCAGTAATAGAAATCACGAGAGTTATGGTACACTGCCAAGTTTGTCTAACAACACAGTTTCAAAATAGCTTCTGATATAAAACTGACTGCCTACGTGATATTGCAACATGATAATCATAGATAAAACAATTTGTATAAAAATATCTTGTAAAATTTCAAGCTGTTTTAACTAACAAATTTAAATATCTTAAACAACATATTTTATAACAAATTTAATTTATTTAGAAAGTACTGGTAAAACTTAATCGCAATAAATATTTAATTTTAAATAAATTATACAAAAATTCGCCCATGGATGCCAAAAATTTAAATTTCCTCCACTTCGGGATACTTATTATTATTATTATTATTATTATTATCGTTAAATGTATTCACAATAATATTTTCTAAAATTTACGACATTATAAGAAAAATGATTATTACTATTATTATTAATTCAAAAAAAAAGAATAAGAAAATATTAGAAAAAATAATTAGAATAATTATAAATAATTCGAAAAATTATCATAATTATTACCACTCTGTCTCGCAAGAAATTTTCAGTCACACTGTACCCTATTTAAAAGAAAAGATTATCGATAGTATAACATAGTTGTTAACGTGGCTTCACGTAACGTGCTATTCGTATTTCCAATTTATAAACAAACGGCTCATTCCATCAGTATGCGTGCAATCACGTTCGGATATTTTCACGGGTTATTTTCAGAATTCTCGTGTTTCGTGCGGTCTTTAGTCACTTTCAAAAACATCGCGTTGCATCGACATTGTACAGGAAGATCCGAAGTACGAGTTTCACCCTCGAGAGGCGAATCAGACGGTTTTTGGGCAATGACGTTTGATACAGAACGCACTCGTCGACGCGTGGCGTCAAAAAATTCGCGAACACAAAGAATACAAATAAGTAGCGAGGTGAAACGCGTAACAGATGGGGACTAATGTCAAAATCGACTGGAAATTAGCAATTTTTCTTTTTCGTTCGATGTAAGCTTGATCAACTTTCGCGACACCCTGGCAAAATAAATCGATCGAATGAAAAATAATTTCGGAACAAAAGTCGCAGAAATACTGAATTATTTTTTCGAAAATCACACAGAGAATTTTTCGGAATATACTCAAATTTTCAACATCTCTTTAAATTTAAAATAATGTCAAAATTATAGGTTCGATAATTACCGAATGTACATTTTTCATTAACTTCAGGTGAAGGGTATCAATAATGAAGGACAAAATGAAACGATAAAATTCAGAAGTGAACTAGAGAATTGCACAACATAGAGAGATAAAAAGTACAAAATCAGAGAGAATTTAAACGCATGATGTGACAGAGAGATATCGATTTTAGATAAATAGATAATAGTCGAAAGCTTGAAAATTTCGATGTCGTAAACGATGAAATAAAATCCAGTGTGAAAGTAATAAAAACGCAGGGGTGAAACTACAAATCGCATTAAAATCTTCGATCGCGAAAAAAATTAAAAAAAAATAAAACCATATCGTTGTAAATATCGAAATTTATGTGCAGTATCCGTTGTAACGTTTAGTACCCTCCTAAACCTGCTAGTTTAAAATACTGTAAATTCGACAAAGCAAAACACATTTAAAACTACCCTGAAGCTCGCAGGTAATAAACATGAAAATATCTCTGAATATTAAACCGAATAAAAACAAAAATGAAAAAAAATAAATAAATAAATAAAAATAGAAAAAATTTCGTGAAAAATGGCAGATTAATTTACAGTAATTTAGAGAATAGTAGAAATATTGCTAACAGAAATTCAGAATATATGTCTAATCGTTAATTGACACGACGAGAACGCAGCTTCTGCAAGCACTATACGAAACCATTTATCTTCATTTTCAGGATTCACCATGCTCTTCTTCTTCCTGTCAGCTTTTTGCTGGCTGAACGTCATGTGCTTCGATATATGGAGGACATTCGGGTAAGATGTTGCTAGCCATTTAAATTGTCTCCCTTGGACGCGTCGTTTGAACCAGCTTCTCGCATTCGTTCCTGTCCCTTCTCCCCTTTATCCCTGGGGTTCGGTGAAATTTTAGCGAAAATCTGCACGTTCAGGTAATCGAATGGATAGGGAGGAATCCGACATCGAGCGAAATAGAAAGGAAATTAGTCGCAGAGAGGGTCGAGTACACGATGACTAATGAGAGGAGGATTAACCCTGTCGATGAGGCGCGTGATCGGAGTGGATCTCTATCCGAAAGATTCCCGAGATTAATGCGAAAAGTACTTTACACGTCGCGATTTTTCAACTGTCTTTCGCGTAATAGATGATCGCGATAAACCTCGCGGGAATAGCTAAGTTCCTTGGCTTAATTTATTCTTGGGAGAAGACTGGAGAGTCGCGGTCTTCGCGGATTTTAGGATATTTCTGGATGTTAGTTAAAAAGAGAATCGATTGATAATTAATTAATGTTCATAATGTCTTCGGGTATTTTTGTATTATTTGGTATCTTTTGGATGTTTGATAGATTAGTGTTTGATTGTATTAATTGGCAGAAGATTAGCGAGTCGCGGTATTCGCTAATTTTGGGAAGTCTTTGAATCTTAAAAAGAGAACCGACTGATAATTAATTAATGTTCATAGTCTTCGGGTGTTTTTGTATTATTTGGTATTTTTTGGATGTTTGGTTGTTGGAATTGGCAGAAGACTAGCGAGTTGCGGTATTCGCTAATTTTGGGATGTTTCTGAATGTTAAAAAGAGAATCGACTGATAATTAATATTCATAGTGTCTTCGGGTGTTTTTGTATTATTTGGTATTTTTTAGATGTTTTCTAAATTAGTGTTTGATTGTTGGAATTGGCAGAAGTGATTAGTAGAAACTTTGGAGGGTTGAGAAAGGAATCGATGGAGGTGAAATTATATTTTCATAAGTGTGATAATTAATTAACGTTGATTAATACCTTTGGGTATTTTTGTCTTTGCTATTTTTTGAAAACGTGATGGATTATTGATGTTCCATTATATGGATTCGTGGAAGATATTAATTACGTTTGGATATTTTTAATAGCACAGAGGATTTGATGACAACCTATGCGTGTCAATTTATTTTAATAGTGCATAATATCGTTAGGCTGCTCTTCCTCTTGAAATCTTGAGATTCGAGAAAAGAATTGTTTCGCAAATTATTGTAAATGATTTCTTCCCGTATATTGCATTAATACCAACTAATCTACCTGTAGCAATCAAGGATCTTTTTGGAAGAAGAGTACCTAAACATTCCCTATTCTCTATTTCCTTTTATTGTATTTCCATAATTTATATTTTATTATATTAAACGTTATTCCACGTTAACACTAGAACTACCAATCCAGTCAAATAGATTGATCTCAGAATTTTCCGCTTTGCTATTATTAAAAATATATAACTGATTTTAAAAATAATTTATGTCGACTCGTATCGAGATAGACCTGTAATTAATATATTTACCTCTAAAATTACTATTATATATACCCGCAATGTTTAGCTACCCATTAAAGATCAGTAATCCTAGTATTAAAGACAAAATTTACACAATATCTATAACACAAGTATTTCTTATCAATATAGATTCAATTAGATTCGAAAACAAAATTTGTTTCAAGATGAAATCTCGAATTCCTCAGCAAACCCCTGTACCAAGTATACTTCACATTTCTCAATACCTATTTCCCCAAGTCAAGAAACAATAACCATTCCTAATGATCCTCGTCTCTCACTCCCATAACCAAATTAAATTTCATTTATTCACAACTCCCCCGAATTCTCAGCAATCCCGGAAAAACATTTCGCGAGCTGTAGCAGCAAGCTTTGCGCGCTGACACCGAGAGCGACTTCCGTTTCCTCGTCGAGCGATCGATGGCTGCAATCACCGTCGCGTCGGCGGATCCGCGTCGATAAACGTCGTTCTCGTTTCACCGCGGAATTATCCGTTCCGCACCCTCTCTGTCCCCGTAATTCGAGAAATGCCCAACTTTCGTTCTCCGATTACCAACCCCTGCGATCGTCGCGTTCTTTAACGGCCGAACAATAATCCCATCCCAGCTTCCGGTCACGGCGACGCTAATTATGTTTACCCGGATTTCATTCCCGAATCACGGAGTTAAAACTGCGATGAAGCGTCGGAGTTAGCGACGAACGACTCGCGTGACGTTTCGCGCGAACCTTGTAACCGGGACCAGGCGAATTTCCGGTTCTGCGCGCGGCCACTCGCCTCATCCGCCTCGCTCCCGCAGCTGCCAGCCATCGCCGAGTGTCACAGTCTTTTTTATTTCCTCGTTCTTTTCCTATTCTTTTCTCCTTTTCCCCGTGTTCTTTTTACCCTTTCCATTATACGTCTCGGTCGTAATTTCGATGGAGTGGACGTCGAGATAGTGAATCCATTCCGCGCTGTCACCTCGTGACATGTCCGGCCGGATCACGGCGTGCGAAGAGTGGGAGAGTGTTACCATGATATTCGAATCGCGAAAGTGCTGATTTTTGGTCTTTTAAGGGTTCGTTTGAGCAGTGGTCAAAGTCTCTTTCGAGATTAACGAGGGTGGTTTGCTATTAAGTAGTTGAGGAGAATTACCAGGATTATTGTTTGGAGGATGTGGTGCGAACGTTTTAACGTTAAACCTACTATAACCTACATAGGGAATTTTTTAATTTTAGTTAAAAATTTGACCATTTGCGGCTGGAGCGGCCTGACAAGCTAGCGTCATTGTGGTTGAGAGGTATTAACGCGTGTAGTAGAGAAAATATACAGTAAAACTGTTTAATAAAATCAAAAAAGAATATATTTAGGTATGTTATGATTATGTATGATGCATTTTATATTCGCCGACTATAGTCACCGGTCATAAAAATTGAGTCAAAAATTAAAACAAGTGCTATCATTTCGCTTAGCTCTCTTCGCAAAAAATTGCAAGCGTTATTGCGATGGTCAGTTTTTCCTTTCCTTATTTTCTTCTTCAAAAGACTTGGCTCTGGATGCTAAAGACTGCACGATTGTATTGTTTTCATCATTGGCACGACATTGGCTTCGTTCTACGGGAAAGACTTTGCGGCGATGCCCGCCGTAGCGAAAAGGTTAATCTTTTACTCAATTTTTGTGGTCTGTGACTATAGTCACCTGTCGTGTGTAGATGAGTCTCGTGGCCGATGATTATAGTCACTTGTAGTAGCGAAAGGATTAACACGTTAAGTGCCACGTCGGTCGCCAGGGACCGGTGCCAGACTTTCCGTTCGGGTCTAGCCGATTCTCAGGGACCGGTCCAGATTAGGACCAAAAGGTGCTAACTTTTGGTGTTAAATTCTTCGCCGCCTTTGAACCTAACGTTTGAGAATTCCTGTTATAACAATTGGTATAATATCTCCGAATTTTACGAACACTTTGTCCGCTGCCGTGGCCCACTTGACGGTCTAGTCTGGGCCTGAACGGATCGCCAAGTAAAATGTGCTGTGCATTTAACGCGTTAAGTATCCCCTAGAAATAATTGTCATTGCATAGATAATAATAATCTCGGTATCATAATAAAATTACGTATACATAATCACGTTCCTATTTACATAAAAATCAAAATTTTCCTAAAATTAATTTTCACTAACTTCCAAAACAAAAAATCTGAAACCAGCCATATTCATTAGCTTTGATAGTCGCAGTATTAAATATACATTAGCGTATTATTATTCTGAAGCAGTAAAACCCATTAACTTGCCTTTATTAATTTCTAACCTCGTGCACAAGAACGGTAACGCTTGTGCTTAAGGAACGACCCAGTTTCTTAAGGCCGGCAGGTTAAACGATAACTCTAGCAGACTTTCTTCTCCGTTTCTCCGCTTAATGCCCCTTGATCAGGCTCTAGGGGGTGTTCACGTTCCTACACTCCGAGGTATTCCCCATAAACAGCGAGTTTGAGAGGGAAATAGAAATTTCCGTCCCATCGTCATTACCTGAAACGTGAACTGCTGCATATGCAAATGATTTATTCAAATTGCACGCTACCGCGTACGAAAAGTGGTCAAACTTTTTTCCTCCATATTCCTGCAACAGAGTATTTATGAATAGACTGTCGATATCCATGCAAATACCTTTCTGGAAGATTAGCGAGCAAGTGGGTCATGGATAGAAATTTGTTCTGACTTTAGCAGGTTTAGTCATGTCCTATTTATTCCACGTATGTTTCACGTTTCCAGTGCCTTGCATATTTTTTTAAGAATATGTAAGAGAATTTTACGTATTACAGGTTTCGTATATTTCGTATATTACACTTTTTAAAATTCCACGCTGTTTGCACAAATTTTAAATTGCACGAATTTGTGAAGCGTAAGAACGTATACAGACGTCGATCAATTTTAATTAATTGATTCAGTGTAATTTGAGACACATGACACAGGAATATATTTAACTCCTTTGTTGTAGAATATTTTCAATATAATCTTATTCCACATATTCCATGCGCGAGTCGGTAATTGCTGTACATGTACACATACTGCATTTTCATATTTCACGTATCTTATTTCCATGTTTTCACGTGTTTTAAATAACTTCATCCCTTGTACTCGAGAGGCGCTCTTCAATCGCCATTTAATGAAATTTCGAAGCCCGATATTCATTAATATGTCAAATTTTAGATAATGTAACGGTGTACGAGGTTTCAAAATTAAATAATTCTACGTGTTAGTTATTATACGATTTCTTATTCACTGCTTACAAAAATATCATCAGCTTTATAGCAGAAATTTTTCAATTCCTAATAATCTTCTTTAGTCAAAAAATCGTCGAGTGCAAAAGGATAAATAATCAGAGAAGTCGACGAGAACAGAAAATGTATAACGATTCTTGTTTAACCCTGTTGAAAAATTATGAATCATTCGTCACATTTTTCATTATTTTTTAATATCGTATTCAAGACAGTGTTGTACGTTAAAATTACGTGACTTCTTATTTACTGCTCAGAAAAATATCGTCACCTTTATAACAGAAAATCTTTGAACTCTTAATAATCTGTGTACGCACGTGTGTACGTTAAAATGCGATATACATAAATTTCTCGTAAACATGCACAGTCTATCTATGAAACTGATAGCCTGAATACCATATAGACTTGGAAATCACGACTGAATCTCCTCTATCGATCGATTTCCAATTGTTTCATTTGCGATCTCGATTCATCCAAGGTTCTCGTGTGTAGTCCCTCAGTATGCCGTGGAAGTTTATGTTTCCAAGTTGCTATTTTAGCTGGTAGATTTGCAAATACGCGGAGAAAATAGATCTACGTGAACGGGGAATAATCACCTCGATCACCTCCGATTTTCTCGATAGACTCAATAGGATTGTTTCATTGATATCTGGTAAAAATTCCCTTTTGACATCGTGCATCAATTTCTTTTATTTATATTTCTATATTTAATATTCTTCTAAATTTCTTTTATTTTTAATCTCCTTTATTCTTTATCTTATTATTACTACTTTAATTTCTTTTATTTTTCATCTATATTTAGAATTTTTTTTACTTATATTTCCATATTTAATTTATCTGCGTTTCATAGCAGAATTCCAATATTTACGCTAATATTTATTTATAGAATCTTCCTAACTATAGTTAATTTTAATACCACAGCGGACACTTCAATGATAATTAAATAATAATAATTATTTCGATTAATTGATATTATTATTAAATAATAATTCATTAAATTATTAAATGACAAAAATTTGTGTAATATAAAATAGGAAAGAAAAAGTGGGATAATAATTAATTATTAAATGCAGATTCTGATTGATCATCGGGTATTAATAGTTATTAATTATTAGAAGAGCTAATTCACAAACTAGAGGGACACAGGGTGCTTCCTATAATAACTGCAAGAGGTACAGAGTGCTTTCATGCAAATTGCATTCACTCCAATTATCGCTTGAACAAAATTCTTTGCTCGTGAAGCTAAATAAAAATAAAAAGTTCTACAGGTTTCGTTATACTCCACTTTTGCAACTTGACGTCAATTATGTCGATTATTTGATAACAATTTGTTCGTTTAAACTTTTAATTGGGAATACGTTGTTTCGATAATAGAATATAATGAAAATCGTATTTAATTTTCAACACAATGGATAACAACTAATAACAAACACTCGTTGAACACGATACATAGTACGTTTAAGTTAATTCGCAGAAACGTAATGATTCCGTGTAACGCGATAGAGCAACAGCTCGACAATTACATTTTGCACCTGTCATGTGTCTCATGCCAGGAAAAAGAAGTTCTTCGATTCCCTTGTTCCGAGCATCGAATATATTCACACGGAAAAGCAATATTTAACGCGTTGCCTTGAATCGTTTACGCAAATAATCAGCCAGTTTCCTTGTAAATAGACAAACACGCCTCCTTTTCCCACTTTTTCACTTCTTTTAACCGAGCATTCAATCGTATTGTATACTAACCTCTTTGTATCGTGTCTCGCGTTAGTTAATCCTTTGCACTCGAGAGACGACGCGTTATTAATTATATAATTAATATTTTATGATTTAATCAGATTCTAAAGATCGTTATTAATTAATATCTTGAAATTAAAATTGTGCAACGATGCGTGGAATATCGGGGTAAAATAATTCTACGTTTTACAATTAATTTGCACTTCTTATTTACCGTTTTGAAAATATCATCGACCTTGTGGCAGAAAGTTTTCGAATTAAACTTTCTGTTTCTGTAACGAAAAGATCGCCGAGTGCAAAGGGGGTTAATGACATTACAATACAATTTTCCATATATTTAAATGTCATTAATAAATTTTTAAAATTTTACAGTATCAACATTTTACTAAATTTATAATTAGTAATAATAACTATAATAAGGCTTCATTGGGCGCTAATTAGAATTTTTCATTAATAATGCATATAATAACACAAATAGTGTCATCATATTTTACCATCAGGTATTTATAAAATTCAAATTTTATTAACCCTTTGCACTCGGTGAATTTTTCGTTACAGAAAAACAATAAAATGGAAGACTTTCTGCCATAAAGTTAACGATATTTTTAAAACGGTAAATAAGAAATCATATGCAAATTAAGACGTAGAATTATTTTACTTTGACATTCCATGCATAGTTGGATAATTTTAAATTTGATATATTAGTTAACATCGATCTTCAGGTTCTAATTAAAATGGCGACTGAGTGCAAAGGGTTATATAATTGCGAATAATAATCGTAGTATAGTTAAATTTTTATAATAATATTGACCCGGAATTTTTAATCTCAATATTTGTTTTCTTGGTTTTGACTTTGTTGATATCATTAAATTTCTCGATAATTTTACTAGAAATTAATATGTAATTTATAAAGGTACTTTTTTTCTTTTTTAATTAAGCAAATTACAAATACTTCATTTAGTGGTGCAAGATTAAAAAAAAAAAGAAATATTCAGAATTTCAAGGCATTTAATGTTCTTTTGCTCGAGTAAATAAATTTTCTATGAAAGTTGATAATAATTGAATTACACGTTGCATGACTACCTAACTGTGATGCTCTCATGGTCGTAGGATAATGTACGAATGCTATTTAGATCGTGCAACGATAAAGACGTGTGTCATATAATTTTCATAATACATTTGGATACGTTATACAGGGTATTTTCGCGATTCATTTTTGCTTTTGATTATTATAATGATATTATAACGGTAATTTTTAAGTGTCAATTTTGCAGATTATTGCTTGTTACGTAAAGCGTAACAGGATACGATTATTACAGCCGTTATTACCTTTTATATAATACGAAGGCTGCTACTACTCCCGATTATCATATAATAACGATTACGTCATTGTTATTGTGATTACATGGGAAATTTTCCTTATCGAGCAACAAATCTGAATATATTATGTTTATCTACAAGAGACTGTTAAGGACTATTAATCAATCGTAGTGATTCAATCCTATTTTAAGTGATATGCAATATTAATTTATGTATTTTCGGAAAAAATTCGTAGAAGAAAATGTGTTGGAAATATTTAATTGGAAGTTACCGGGAGTACTGGGAACCGAATAGCATACCGTAATACGCGACAGATATAACATTATACTGCTTCCATCAAACAGTCAGTCGTGGATGTAATTATTGCAGAACAGTTCACCGTTCTCCTTCGTCTTTTATCTCTAAAAGCTTTTTCTGGAATTCGTTTCGTGAAAAATGTCCCCGTGCAGTTGCTCGATATCAATTATACCTTATATGAAAAGTTAACTGCAAATATTATTCAGTATCGATACCATTTTTAAATAGTTGAGAATTTGGATATCCGAATATTCGAATAATTGAAAGCTTGAAAATTAGAAAATTCGAGAATTTGTATATCCGAAAATTCGAATATTTGAAAGCTTGAAAATTGGAAAATTCGAAAATTTGTGTATCCAAAGATTCGAAAGAGTAAAACATTGAATATCTAAAAATTTACATACTCAAAAATTTGAATACTTAAAACTTCATGTACTTGAGAATTCGAAAATTTGAAAAATCGAAAATTCAGGAACCAGAAAATCCCAAATTTCAGAACTAAATCACAGAATAATTGTTAAACTAAAATTCTGTAATTATTAAAGAAATTCCTATCAACACTAATAGTCTACGAACTAATCCTCGAAAATTTTAATCTCAGAAATTCCAAAGCATCAAATTAGAAAAAAATCCTCACAAATATTTTCCATTAAGTGCATCATTCCCATGACCTCCTATTTCGATTAATCTCCAAAAACGTCTGCCAAGAAAAAAGCCAAGAAAGTTAGAAACACCAGACTTGTGAAAGCTACATTTCGTACATAACAATCATGATCTCTTTTCCCAGGAGCTTACGTGGTAACACCAGCAGGGGTCGAAGTCATGTCAAGAGATTCCTGCTATACTGCCTATACGCGTGGGGCCTGTCTCTGTCCATCACGATCGTCGGCATTTTGAGTGACATGACAGATATCCTGCCACTGGCTTTCAAGTCCAATGTTGGTATACAACGCTGCTGGTTCAGTGGTGAGTCATCAAGCGAAAACGATAAGCTTGTATTCACTGTGATAAATCGTGAGCTCGTGTCCACCGATACGGTTATTCAAAGACACGATATTAGGTTGATCGGAAAGTCCTGTCGACAGATTTTATTCTCCCATTCGGAATTTTATTACGTACATACGACTCCCTCTGTTCTCGGACGAACACGAATGCCATCAAATATAGAAAGAGCACCTTTTATTCGATTTTTAAAAATATTGCCATCACTAACCCCTTACAATGTAAAATATTTTTAAATTTTTATAATAATTAATTGTCATTAACTTGGAGTTCACTAGTAGAATTCTCTATAAATTTATATGAAATTCTAGGGGGTTGAATTGTCATTAAATATCAGTAATAAAATATAGAACGATTTTTAACAATCTCACCACCATTACCCCCCTACAATGTAAAATATTTTTAAATATTAGAATTACAAGTTTAATCTCCATTTTACTCATTTATCACTATATAATATATATTAATGTATTATCTTATTATATCGTTATTTCTATCAAACAGTTTACTTATAATAATTAATAGTCATTAATTTGCAGTTCATTAGAAGAATTCTTTATAAATTTATATGAAATTCTAGGGGGTTGAATTGTCATTAAATATCAGTAATTGGAGGTACACAGGTGTGTGATTGATATTAGCCCTTTGCATTCGAGAGGCGCCCTTCAGTCGTCATTTCTACCCTTCTTTACTCTGCTCATTTCAATTGGTTCTTTAGATAACTTACCGACCTATCTACCATATTCTCTTTATCTATTTTGAACTCACCTAACTACCCTATTTAATTTTCGCCCTTTTCTTAATATTATTTATTAATATTAATTTACACTTATATGTCACATCCTCCTCACATGTACACTTATATGCCACCTTCGGTTTGAAACTCTATTCCCTTTTATACCTAATTAACACCCACCAAACACTATTCTTACCTTCTAATTTCGCTTTTCATTTCACACCACTCTCGTACACGTCACGTTCGCTTCCATACCTCTAACCAAGTCCCTTCTTGGTTCTTATCAGTAAATTCGTCCAGTTATCTTCGCATAAGCACCTGTTTTTCGCTCAGCAATAAAAGAGTTGCAAAACGAAACAGATATTCTGGTAATTTTAAAATTTCTAAGAAATTTTGGATCCTATTAAAGAGATTAATAGGTGCATTAGAAATTGTTTTGAGTTTCCACTGGAAACGGATTGAATCACAGAGGACAGTCTCCGGACTGCAATTAAATTAAGGGAACTTTGCATCGTAATGTACAGCGTGGTCTTTAATTAAAGATAAATCGACCAGGTCCGAAGCTAGCGGAATTTGCATTCTATCGGAGACTATTTGTCCCTGACAACGAGTATGGGAAATCAAGTTTTCGTGTTGGTTAGCAAGTAAGTTTGGACGCGGCAAGTGGAGTAAGGAAGGAGAAGACACAGCGAAGCAGATAGTAAACTTCTAGGTCCGGCACTTTGGAGAATATTAAAGTGACTTCTAAGCAACAGTGCATGTCTCCGAAACTTTTCGAGCATAATTGTTCGAATGCTATTCGTCCGAGTCATCCGAGGAAATATTCGAGTTATTCCTTCTCGCGTTTCGAATCATTTATCTTGGAAGAAAGTCCTCGATTAGATTAACCCTTTTGTAAGGGGGGGGGGGGGATTAATAATATTTAACAAGAACTGACCGCTAATACTATTTCCTACGAACTGTCTCACAATAACTCCTCTCAACGCACTGTCTAGGAACTGTCTCGGAACTGTCGCGTACGCTTCTTAACCTGCCCTATTAAGGATGGGCCTCTTTTGTTCATTGATCGCAGATCAAGGGGATCACCGCTTCGATTTGAGACCCCGGTTATCATTGCTACGTGCTCCTTACTCACGCCACCTTATCGGTAATCGAAGCTCGCCTAATCTTATATATTCTTACACTTTGCACTCGGCGATCTATTCGTTACAGAAAACCCGGAACCCAGTTCCGCGTTTTGAAAGGCCCCGTGGTCTACGAAAACTCATCAGACATTTTGCAAGACCGTCTGTATAGTAGATGGAATATTCGGGTGTGCGTAGAAAATCGCATAATCCATTACTCGATTATGCATTAATTGGATATAGTACAGCTTGCTGCACACTGACACGAGTGCAAGATTTTCTCTTCCATCTTTGCATGGAAATATTTCGTTGCAGCGTGTTCTAAACGTTGACATTAAACGTTGACATCAAAGGTTGATACGACTGCAACACGGGTGCGGAATATATTAGGTGTTAAGGAAATCACCCAATTAGAAAACACCGATTTTGATTAACTTTTTAGACAATGATGATACCATACCATTTACCGATACCATATCGGATTTAAATATGTATCTCGGTTCACCAAATTTTTGAACTCGGCCCTGAACATAGTAATTGGAAGACTTTCTGCTATAAAGTCGACGATATTTTCAAAACGGTAAATAAGAAGTGCAAATTAATTGTAAAACCTAGAATTATTTTCGATATTCCACGCGTCATTGGGCAATTTTTAATTTGAGATATTAATTAACAATGATCCTTAGAATCTAATTAAATGGCGACTGAAAGTCGCCTCTCGAGTGCAAAGAGTTAAGTTATCTAATTTACCTTTCTCAACCTTGGGATTTTTCTATTATTATCCTGAACGAAGGTATAATCAAAAATAATTTAGCATTAAAATCTTCGAAAAGCAATTTTACGGTATTCTTCGTGTACATACCTTGTCGAATTGCAGCAACGATGGGTTGACCAGCTTTGCTCGCCCGTCGTTGAACCACCATGTGTGCACACACAGACGCACACGTACAGACTGCTTGTTTTCGACTGATTGGCATGGGTACCCTTGTAAAAGGCTGACCTAAATCCTTGTCTCTCCTCCTTCTAATCGACGAACCAGGATATCAACTGTTGGATCCCTGCAAATATTTATCATATTTGTTAGATCATCGAAAGCTTAGAAATGATGAATTATACTTAAGAATAACAAATTAAATTGCCTATTATTATAAAATAAACGGCAGTCGTGTTATCGTAATATTTATAAATATTATTTGACAGTAGGTGCAAAGTTTTAAAAAATCTCGAGATAAAGTACAAGATAAAATACAAGATAAAATTAAAAAGAAATCTGGAACCCGAGAAAAGAGATATAGAAGCAAAGGAGATTATACTTATAAAGTAAATCGTTGAGCTCACGCAAAGCTTAATTATATAACGAGGAAAAGTGAGAGTGGTAAATACAAAGACAAAGGTGAAGATGAAGGTGGAAGATGGAGAGAAAAATCTGAGATACAGGGGAATTCACGTTCGCACAAATCAGGACGCCACGTGTGTACTTTCAAGGTTAAACGGGGCCAAAGGAAAAATCCTTGGAAGTAGGAAGATAAAGAACAAGGAACTGAAAATGTCAAGAGAAATCTGGAAAAGATTTCTCCAGGAGTTGGAAAAAAGACGAGTATTCCAGCCTCGAGTATTTTCTCATACGACAAATCTTCTTTGCTTATATTATTTCTACTGTAGTATTAGTATTATATTATTTCTAAAATTGATTATTAAAAAAATAGTGCATTCCCAGTATATTAATCACGTCATCAGCCACTAATATTATACAGTTCTAATTAATGAACGAACTTCAGTCGCAAAATAAAATAAAAATGAAAGCATCGAGATCCAAGAATTCCTAATTCGCGATAATGCGTACCCTGATTGGATATACACCGTAAATTTATAAAAACATGACTAGACTTGAATTTTATAAACAAACAACACTATTAATAATAGGATTGAAATGGATCTAACAAGGAAAGTGCAAGTCCTACGGGTCACCGATTTAGTTGAAACTTTGCAGGTTTGTAGAACTCATCATGCAGTTTAAGAAAATATATCTTTATAGCGGCAACTACTCAACAGTTTTTTAAATATTTAAGATTAAATTTTCATTACACCTTAAATTAAACATTTATTTCAACATGTTCACAAATATATTCGTGCCTTAACGGCGATAGCTTAAAATTCTTATGCTGAAGGACCGTGGTTCGATTCCTGTCCCCGTAACTAGGTATTTTTTAAATGTATTTTTTATTTTGTGTTCATTTTTCGTCTATGTATACATTGTAAATAAAATTGCTTAATGAAAAAATTTATTTTTCACATTTTCATATGTAAGTACATATTTATTACAAAATAATAAGAATATTACGCAAGAGAAAGGCTTCTCTATAGCAATCATATTTACTACAGGAAATATAAATCTTATCCCTCATAATTAAATGAAACATTGTATAAGAATGTTGCCTATAATTCCAACTTGCTGTGCAGCTATAAATGTTCATGAATTAATTACAGAAACTTGGAAATTCATTAATTTTCTATTGCCAAATTGATTTATTAAGACGTTAAACTTTATCGTCTATTAAAATGAAAAATTGTACTGCCTGCGCCATCTATGATTTGGCACCAAATGCGCCTAAAGTGATAGGAATATAGAATAGGCAAGGAGGTCGTCGATGTGCTGGTCACGTGGTAGACAAGGATAAAGAGGGGATAGAAAAGGATAGAATGTCTCCGGCAGTGAAAAATTATTAATTACTCAATTTCCGTAAACAATTTGTACAGGCTGTGCTATCACTAATGAAAGATGGAAGAGCAATGCCTTATATCTTACACCATGTGTTTACAACTGAATTATGTTATGTTATGTTAAGGTTATGTTAATACACATCTCATTGCAAAGCTGGAACTTCAGGCTACATTCTTATGTTATTTTCGAAAAGAATTAAAATCTAAATTGTTAGTTATTAATTTTTGATTTATGGCGTCTAACATTCTTTTCATGATGCAGGCACACTTGCATGGACATAACAATCCTTCCGGCATTTGTTTGCAATATTTTCTCATTTTCCATGCACTCTCCTGTTTATTTGGAGAAAAATTAATAAATCGCTCAATTTCTGTGGTTAATTTATGAAATTTTATAATCGCGTTGTAATTGCGTACCTTTTCATATTTGTCGTCTGCAAGGTGAAGAGATGAATGCCGATTGTCTAATTGAAACCGCTGTTCCGGCTAAATTTAATAAAGAATGTATAAGGCATAGTAATTAATGAAAAACCAATGGCGTCTTCGACAACAATTCATGCAATCCGTAGAACAATAATTAATAATAAATTAATTTGGGACATATTTATATCAAAAAATATATGTGAAAGTTCGTGAAGGATCTGGCTTTGCGATGCAATTATAAAAGTTCATAAATTAATCGCAGGAATTGAGTAATTAATTAATATTCTAATAAAAATTCAAAAAGAAACAGTCAGCGCCACCTGTTAATTTTATCTGGAAGCTTGTGCTCCGTTAGTTCCAGTACAAATTATATTTTAATAAATTAAATCGGCAGTGGAAAATTCACTAATTACTCGATATCTGTGATTAATTTATGAACTTTTGTAATTGCATCGTAAAGGCAGAACCTTCAAGAACTTTCCAATAAATTTTTCGATATAAATTTGTCCCTGATTAATTAATTATTAATAATTATTCTACGAAATGTTTGAATTATTGCGGAAGATTGTCGAAGGCGCCATTGGTTCTTCATTAATTACTATCCTCTAAGCAATTAATTTATGAATCTTTGTGCACTCATTAGAAGGGCAATGTTCTTGCGAATCTTCTCATATAACTTTTGATCACATTTTGCTTCTATTTTCGTTTGATATTAAATATTTCCACGGAAGATCGTGATGGTCGCCGTTAAGAAATCATAGACGCCATAAAACAAAAATTAATAACTAACAATTTAGAGCTAAATTCTTTACGAAAGTTATATAGGAATATAGCCTAAAGTTCCAGCTTTGCAATGAAATTATAAAAGTTTACAAATTGATTACGGGAATTGAGTAATTATTATTTTTTCACTGCCGGAGCCATTCTATCCTTTTCTATCCCCTCCCTATCCATGTCTACCACGTGACCAGCACATCGACGACCTCTTTGCCTATTCTATATTCCTATCACTTTAGGCGCATTTGGAGCCAAATAATAGATGGCGCTGATCGAAACTGCCGAATGTAAAACCACGTGACCCGTTGGGCGGGAGAAACAAAACAATAAAAAGACATAAATAAGTATAATACATATTTCTTCCTTTTTTTTACTCTTTTAATAGCTCTTCGAACATGAAGTCACAGATGAAGATGCGTTGTTTTATTCTTGGTAAAAAGAAAACGAAACTTCAATTGTTATATGCTTAGGTACTTTTTATTCCCTTTGAAAGCTTTACATATACATGTTAATTGTTAACGACATAATAAACAATGACATATAGACATTATAAACTGAGTAGATGTCCACATCACGGACCGTTACGAGAAAAAGATGTTTCGTAATACATATCACCTAATAATTATCATTACAATGACAATATATATGTGTACAATATTTATAAACATATGATAAATGATTCTATTCAAATACATGAGTTATCCTAATAATTCTTGATATCTTTATCGTGCATCTTCTCGGCTTTCTCTTGTGCTACACTAATAAGGAGTTTTTTATTCCCTGTTCATTTTCCTTTATAATCTTATCATCTTCAGCATCACCTATTTTATAAGTTTGTATTTCCTTCGGTTCCTTTTCTGTATCTCTAAATGTATTTTTAACTTTTCTTAATTGCTCTGAAAATATAAATATAAGAGACAGTCAATAAAAATTCCTACTTTCTATAACATAGTTATAATGCAAATAATAAACTAACTCTTTCTGTTTCTTTACAACTTCTAGTTTGCCTTGGGTTTGTACTTCGTCGTCACTTTTCCAATCGCTACTGCAGCCTTCCTTCCTTTTTTTATTTGCAACTCAAGATGGTTCAACAGCTCGTTGTGAGCTTAATTTTGGATCAGTTAAATGATCATGAGCTGATTTGCCTTTACCAGTAAACTTTTTATTTAATATCACAGATTCTTCTTCATCTTCCTTTGCTTCTCCACCAACCGATAAAAGATTGAAATCTCTGTAACCAAATTTTTCATTGCAAAGAACAATACTATCAGGACTAAGTTCTGCAAATATATATGATTTTTATTTTACTGCTGCTGTTTTTGCTTTATAACTGTCCTTTACTTCTTCACTTTCCTGTACTATTATTCTTGGTATAATATCAGAAAATGGATTGTTCAGTATTATAGTTTTTATCAATCTTGGAGGATAATGTGGTTCATCATTCTACAAAACAGAGGAAATATTATATTTATATGAATTCTTGATATATATTCTTGCAAACATTAAATTTACCTTACCTACAAGTGCTTCTTCGAGTTTAAGCATATTATATATAGATTCACCAGTAGCTCTACCAAAGATTGTATGCTTATTCTGCAAATCTGGTGTAGAACTAAGAATGAAGAAGTATTGGGAACCATTGTCATCTTTCTAACACTAACCATAGCAATTAAATCTCGTCGATAAAAACGTAATCGTGTATGAAATCCGCCCTAAAACATATATATACAATAATTATTTTTGAATAAAAAAGGGAGTTGTTTAATTTTAAATATAGTCTCACTTTAAATGGTTCTCCATATATTTTACCACCTTCTCCTGTACTTGTGGAATCACCATCTTGTGTTAGGAATCTTTTGATAATTCTATGAAATATAGTGTCACCCTAATATCCCTCCATACATAATTGTATGAAATTTCTACATGCTATTGGAGTTTCTTTTGCCCATAATTCTGACCCAACATCACCAATAGTTGTTTTCATTACAACCTAGTTATAACAAATATATTAGTTTGATTAATGTAAAATACTTTTAAAATCAAATTTATTAAAATTTATTATTTATTATTGTAATTCAAATTAGAAATTATTTAATATATTAATATATCGTAATTTAGAATGTAAATATTGTATATCGGATAAATTTTTAAAGACAGATATACAATCCATTGAAATGATACTTATTACTTTACCCTTAGTGGCTGGCTCTTGCATATGAATATTACTCATGTTTGTAAGTCTCCTATAATAGAAAAAGCCTTTCATGAATAACATTTCATATTAAATCTTTAGTCATTTATAAATCAGTCAACCAAATGGCTCTTTTCTCGAATAATTATCAACAGGTAAGACGTACCTTTTACATCCTTTTGACATTCGCTTTATTGGCCGAATGAATTCCATGATATACCACAGCACCATTATATTGCTGCTTTTATAGTTTCCAAGTTCCTAGATATTTCCATACATACGTGCCTTAATACAACATTTACACTCTATATTCAATTTAACTTTACCATTCATAACTATTACCAATTGTTCATTCTCCATCTCTTCAATGATCCTCACATTTGCAAATCAATGCCACACAAGTTTCTCTGTTGATAGATATGCTGCCTCTTTTCTGTTTCTTGATTTCCCATAATATGTTTCTTTCTTTTCATTCCTTTTATTCGAACTTAACACATTAGCGATGATTATTGACTTTGATCACGGATATTAATATTCATTTAGGTCAGGAATACAACATACCTTTCAATCTCATTGTATTCTCCATAGCTTGTTGTTATAAGAGGCCATCACCTAAATTAATTGTATTCCTTTTTGTCTGCTTAAACTATCTCCATTTTCTGAATCTTTAGTTGACCATCAAAGACTTCTATCTTGTATGTCATATGGTTAACCGACCTAGAATTCAATAGGCATATCGTACTTTACATATTTGTATGGCTGCTTCAATTTTTTCTCACTACAAAATATAATTCTTGGCATGTACGCTAATGATATTCCATGAGTCCAATATTTTTCTATTGTAGCATATGCCTGTTTACTTCAACAGAATATTGTTTTCTCACAGTCTGGTTCTGCTATCACTGATAAAAGGTGGGGGAACAATGGTTCATAACTTGCACTATTTAATTACAAGTAAAGGTTATGTTAATACAAATACTTACATTCTTTTCGTGGTGCAGGCACACCTGCATGGACATAACAATGCTTCCAGTGTTTGTTTGCAATTTTTTCTCATTTTCCATGCGCTGTTCTGTTTACTTGGAGTAAAATTAACAAATCGCTCAATTTCTGTGTTTAATTTATGAAGTTTTATAATTGCGTTGTAACGGCGTACCTTTGCATATTTGTCGTCTGCCAGGTAAAGAAATGAATGCTGATTGTCTAATCAAAACCGCTGTTTCGGCTGAATTTATTAAAGAATGTAGAAAACTTTATGATTTGATTTATTAAAATAGAGTAAAATATATTAGGTGCAGATAACCAGAATTAGTAAACAATTCGAGAAACTATCCCAAAATTATAGATGGTGCTGATCGCAGGCAGTAAAATTTTTATTCGAACTAGATACCACTTCTGGTTAGGCGCTAATAATACACCTTAATAATTCAATTCGGCAGCAGAAAATTAATGAATTTCCAAGTTTCTGTAATTAATTAGTGAACATTTATAGCTGCACAGCAAAGTTGGAATTATAGGCAACATTCTTATACAATGTTTAATTTAATCATTAATACTTACATGAGCGATAGGTTCTGTATTTCCTGTAGTAAATATGACTGCTATAGAAAAGCGTTTTTTTGCGTAATATTCTTATTATCTTATAATAAATACATATTTGCATAAGAAACTGTAAAAAATAAATTTTCTTAGTAAAAAATTTTATTCACAATGTTTTCATAAACGAAAGGTGAACACGAAATAAAAATAGATTGAAAAAGCTACCAATTATGGTCGGGAATCGAACCCCGGCTTTTAGCGTAGAATTACTGACTGTTGCCAATAGGCCACGACTTCGCTTGAAAAATATTAGAAATAAATCTTTAATTAAAGTAGTAATAAAACTTTAATCGCAGATATCTCAAAAACTATTGAGTAGCTGCAGCTGTAATGATATATTTTCTTAAACTGCATGATACTTTCTACAAACCTGCAAAGTTTCAACTAAATCGGTGACCCTAAGGACTTGCACTCTCCTTGTAAGATCTCGAATTCTCGCTCAACGATTTACCAGAATCGTATTCCTGTCTCTCCCACGGATGCGTTTGAATTTCGAGAATTAAAGATAAAAACACAGGGAGTCCCGCTGAAAGAACAACCCCCTGTGATTATCCTTAGTATCTCCGCCCAGCGTAGACGCAAATTGCGACCGCGGATTTCGCGCGTTTTCAAATCAAATATTGAATCAACGCGAAATATTTCCGTCGGATATGCTCACCACGTACCGTATTTTCAATATTATCGGTATTCTCCGCGAGGAAAAAATTCCCAACGAAATTATGGCACTTCGCTGCTGGCCCTATTCTCTTAATTTCACTCCCGCTGTTAAATCTTCCTTCGAGCGACGAATTTAGGTGGAAAATTAAAAAACATGGAAAAGAGCTAGGTTTATAATCTAAACAAAATAATTGAACGCATGTCCATTCTTATTGGACGATTATTGAACATGATTAACCCTTTGCACTCGAGAGGCGCCTTTCAGTCGCTATTTAATAAAATTTCGAAGCTTGATATTAATTAATATATCAAATTTAAAATAATGTAACAGTGTGCGAGGTATCGAAATTAAATAATTAAATAATTCTACCTGATTATTAAATTTATTCTATTTATTTATTAATTTCTATTTATTACTTTTTATTTTTACTTTTTATTTATTAAAATAGAAATTAAATAATTCTACCTAATTATTATACCATTTCTTATTTACTGCTAGAAAAATATCAACAGCCTTATAGCAGAAAATTTTCCAGCTCGTACTCCTCTTTAGCTAAATAATCGTCGAGTGCAAAGGGTTAATATATTCATAATTTATATACGAAAGTAATTTGCAATCGAAATGCAATTAACCCATTTACCCAACAGCTCCTATTTTCATCGTAAACTCTTATTGGATATTGCCATTAACATATGCATAAATACACATTTAATCTTCCTTTTAATTTAATATTCCCTTTAATTCGATATCCTCTTCGAATTAACACGTTGACTGTCATGGTGGTTATCGATGACGGGTGCTTGTCTCCTCAGTGGGCCCATGGTGGTCGCCAGTGCTTGGAGGTACTAATTTTTTAAATTTACATTTATTCCATTCTAACCAATTTTTGAATATTTGAAGAACGTAAATAAATAGAGAGCTTTCAATAGAAAATATTAATAATTTACACCATTTTTATTTTTCTTTGTTATATTGCTTGATAATTCATCATTATATCCTAAGAATAATGAAAATTTTATTGTGAGCCCCTAAGTGCATCGTATAAAAAGTGCATGGTAGTCAAAGTGTCAATATCTTGTCCTACCATTTAAGTTCCGATGGCACGTGTCATAATCAACAGCAACGGTTGTCACACGATCAGCCATTTTGTCTAAACCCTAAGAATAACTGAGACAGAAAGACATCGACGAAAATTAACCATAAGTCTGATCCGTGTTGTTTACATAGGGCCCTAATTACAGACCACGTCGCACGCCCGTGATACTCGTGTTCAACCCGATCTCCTTACCACGAGTCTCGCACGACATTGACGCAGTGAATTCACCTGCAGAAACATTGCGTATGTTACAGATAAATTGGCGGAATCGATTCTCTTCAGGGTACCAGTTGCCATCCAGCTGATAATGAACGTGCTCTTCTTCATTCTCACAGCGCAGCAGTGTAGCAAGGTGAAAGCTGAGATAAGCAGGCTTGCTGAACCAGTGGATCCCAGGAGAAAACGATTTCAGGCTAACAAAATTAAGTGAGTTTATCTCTTATCTGATAAAATACAATCCTCTTTTTCATCATCTGACTGATTAATTATTCTCCAACCTCTTCCCTAATACGAGATTCGATACAGGACATGGAGAAAATTAACTCTTTGCACGTGGAACCTCTAGGATAGAGAAACTCGAATCTTTTCTATCTAAAAGGAAATTACTTACAAACAAGTAAATAAAAAATTTGCGTATTTTGATATTTCGTGCATCGTTGCATTATTTTAAGCTTAATCCTTTGCACTCGACGATTTTTTTGCTAAAGAAGAGTACGAGTTGAAGAATTTTCTGCTATAAAGCTGATGATATTTTTTGAGCAGTAAATAAGAAATGGTATAATAATTGACACGTAGAATTATTTAGTTTCGATACCTCGCGCACTGTTACATTATTTAAAATTTGATATGTTAATTAATATCGAGTTTCGAAATTTGATCAAATGGCGACTAAAGGGTGCCAATCGAGTGCAAAGGGTTAACTATATCAATTTTCAAAATTTTGAATCATTCAATGTCCATTGAGAATTTCCTATTAAGTTTGGAAAAGTTACTCGTTAAATTGTTAATTTATCCACTGTAATATTTCACATATTTCATTGTTTCAATCTTAACCCATTTGCATCCAAGCGCGGAATATTCCGCGAGCCACGACTGTCGTCGATCACCGAGCGCGGAATATTCCGCGAGCTACGATTGTCGCTAAATATTCTTCATATGCCACAGATCACGTTTGATCCTTTTCGTGAGCATCTCATCTACATTGGTTCATTATATTCTTAACAAGTTTTACTTTTGTTGTGAAAATCCTTTTAACTGCCATTATGAGTAGGTGCTGATACGCGCGCGATGATACGGGCTAGTCGTAAGTTGAACGTCGCTGATGCCTGAACACGGCACCTTAAGTAGGGCCATGGTGCAAATGAGTTAATATCAGCTATGAATCTTTCCCCATCTATATTGTAATAAATACTATATATGGGCACCAAATGCAGAGAATTAACTCGTCAACCTTCTCATCGAACTCACCTTCCATTAAACGTACATATGGTTTCACCATCCAGGTTCATCATGAACGTGAAACTGTTCGTCGTGATGGGTATATTCTGGGTGACAGAGATTATCGCTTCGTTCATCAAGGAGTACACCGACTACAGATACGTGGATGAAGTATCCTACGTGCCAGACGTATTGAACTCCCTGCAAGGCGTTATGATCTTTATCCTATTCGTGGTGAAACATCGTGTCCACCAGGCATTGAGGAAACGACTAGGCCTGGATTCAAGAAAGAAGGCTAGCTGCAGCCAAGGCACTTCCATGCTGCGGGAGCCGTTCAGGGTGAG
>NW_016911092.1:295559-397635 GCF_001483705.2 Eufriesea mexicana
GAGCGTCAGCAACAGCACCCTTACGTCCAGCTTCCCGGTTAGCAGTGCACCTTGAACAAATTTTCTCTCATCAAATTCCCCACTTATCACTTTCTATGTGCCTCGTTCTCAGTCAACAATTTTCTCCTACCTCGAACGAATACTCTTTTTCTACTATTTAATACTTTGTCTCTCCTTTTGCTACCTCGTCTTCCACTTAGTGCTGCTCTTCGCTGTTTCCTCGTAGAATTTTTCATTCCCACCTCGTTCGTACGATATAGTGACGCAGTAGGTGCATGACAATGATTGCAGGAAGAATTTTATCGCGTTCTAAGCGCGTAGGGTAGATGTTAGAATGCAATTAGAGTTCTTTGTGTGCCGATACGTGACTTAACCGTTTGAGTTCCAAGCAGCGCGATCGCGCTCTTCAATCGAAGAGGAGCGCTCAACTTTGCTGAAACACGTACATCACATAGCACCAACAAGCGCTATCGCGACGATTGGGATTTTTCGACATAAAATTAAAGAAGCGCTATCGCATCGTTTGGACTTCTTCGCATTCGATTAAGGCAAGCGTGATCGCGTTGTTCGGGGTTTTTCGACCGCGTTCTTCCAAAAGCCTCTGGGACTCAAACGATTAAGATCGGATTGCAAGATCGAAGTCACGAGAGTGTCATAGTCAGACATTTTCCATTTCGAAAATGGCCAGTTAGTCCGGAGATAGAGCTTGAAATTTTTGGAATCCGAGAAATTTTGAATTGTGAAAGATACGGATCATTTTCATAGGATAATATCGCAGGTATTTCCTTACCTCTGTTTTTAAATGTTGAATAAATATGACTCGTATTTGACACGAGCAAGAAATAAATTTATATACCTCTCGATAATAATACATTTTTCTAAAATAATTTTAAGCCACTTTTTCATGGTGTTTAATACTTGAGATATTTAGGATAAGGATTTTAATAATAGCTCTCCTTGTATAACTTTTCTCCGTGTATATTATTACACATTTTCACCACGGTTTTATATTGTACGATATAAATCATCCTACTATATTTAATAGTTTTTCAATCTCTGTAATATCTGCAAAAATTAACTTTTTTAATCCTAATTATACCCGCGTCCAGACATATACCTCAGTTTTTAGGTAAGAGTATTTATAACATGTACCATAATCGAAAGTGCGAAAAGGAAAAATAAATAAAACTCTTGAGTTACCATAATTTACCTCAAATGCCGGATCACGGTCGAGTGGTTTCATTTTCCTGCCAAAAAAAGGTTAAAAGAGGAAAAAAGAGGGGAAAAAAATATATAGGAGAAAAATTCGAAACTGTCTATTTTTATTGTCGCGAAAATTACTTTTGCCGCGACCGCAGTTAATAGCGAACGCGTTAAACGATTCGCGACGTTGTTTAAGCAACGACAATTTCGCGTTTCGCTGGCCATCAGCGGCGGAAATTCGCGTGAATATTTCAGAAAAGCGGTGTCGGCCGAAAACTGCGAAAAAGTGAGCAGATAGAACCTTTGTAGTCCCTATCATTCCACCGTGATGCGAATCTTCGAGTATCGCCGGAAAACGCCTAACAGATTTTCGATTATGAAGTACTAGATATATGTACATCGAACGACATGTACTTGTGTAACCAATTTTTCGTAGTAGCGATATTTATATTATCGCGTGAAGAGATTATTATTAAATTGGCCAAGATATAGTGTCGGACTTTTGCACAGATAGTGCCATTTTGTTAGTGCGAAATTAAATGTTACTAATTTGGAATATGCTTAATTGGAATTGATTATTATGGATCAGAATGGTCAATGAGTAGCATTGGATTTTTGCAGTAGATGGTGTCATTTTGTTAATATGAAATTAAATATTACTAATTTGCAATATGTCTAATTGGAATTAATTAAAACGAATCGAAGTGATCAATAAGTATTGTCGGATTTCTGCATAGATGGTGCCATTTTTTTAGTGCGAAATTAAATATTACTAATTTAGTATGTGCCTAATTGGAATTAATTATAACGAATCGAACTGGTCAATGAGTAATGATGGATTTTTGTAGTAGATGGTGCCATTTTATTAGTGCGAAATTAAATATTACTAATTTGGAATATGCCTAATTGGAATTAATTATTACAGATAAAAATGGCCAAAGAATATCATCAGATTTTTACAGTAACTGGTGCCATTTTCTTAATGCAAAATTAAATATTACTAATTTGGTATATGCCTAATGGAAATTAATTATTATAAATGTATTATTTGAAATATTTCTTTCTATTTTGTCCAACAAAATGATTTCTATTTTATACTAAAGATACTGACATTATTTTTTGGCTGACACAATACCTTCATCGAATTTTATATTACTATAAAACTGTATCGTCGTGCATAATTTTTGCACAGCTGTAAGATGATCGTGAAATAACGAAGAGATTCGTCTTCTTCGAATTCTCAGTTTCAGAATAATATTCAAGATACAAGATGGATACGAATGTACTATTATTTTTTATTTTTGTTAATACTGCAACGTTAGGTGTTTGTTATGTATTACATATAAGATTTTTTTATATAGCATCGAGTGCTTTTTCGTAGTTTTGTATTTCTCGATATATTTTATTATGCCGTTGTTGTTTTCTGTGAATATATGTGCAATCGAATTGTGAAAATAATCGAACGATTATCGAGCATTTAAACGAAGGTTCAATTAGTCTTACATGTATTTTCATTTGAGATTGTGATGTTCGAAGGATGGAACAATAAAAAGAAAGAAGAAAACCCACGACTGTGTCTGCTTGAACTTTATTGAGTTCGTTAACCCTTTCATGTCTTAATTGTTTAATCAGCTCGAATGTATGTCTATTATACGACAAATGAGTGATTCATACATCTTGTGATCTCATCATCTGGCAATGTGTGGAAGTAAAATTAATCCACATGCATTCCGACAATAGTAATTCCAATTTCTTTCAAATATCGTACCTTTCGCAAAAATAAAATCCGTAACTACATTAAAAATAACCTATTTTATTTTTCAAATTTCATTTAATTGAACTAATTTATTTAAAGTATTATCGACTTACAGAACCCATTAGCGATTGAATTTCTAATACCATTATCTAATATTTGTACAATTTCTACTATTTATTTCGTACTGTATACTTATATATAACGTACACGTACAACGTTTATAATTTATAATTTTCGCATGCTAACTTTTGTAATTTATAATTTATATACTTCGCCTTAAAATGCATGACCAACATTTTAAGACGGATTCTTCCTCGTCTTCTTATCATTATTATTATTATTTCCATATCTGACGAATATCTGCAACATTAAATCTCACGCTTTCCCATTTCACGATCATAATTGCTGATACAGGTGACGAGGAAAGTTGAAGAATCCGTGACGGGAATTCAGCTGCAGAAAGCGGAAAAGAGCCGAGCGGCACGCTCTTTTAGCTGTCGAACAAAAGCGATGCACGCCGTCCGGAAAAATGCTCGCAGTTTTTAAACCGGTCTTAAATCACGCGGACGCACGGTAAACGGCTTTTTCCGAAAGCTTTATATACGTCTCGCGGTAACCGGAGAAAACGTTGCACCGATTATTTGGCGCGTCGAAGGAAAATAATCGTGCCAGACGACACTCGACATTTTCCAAACTCCAAACGACCGTGCGATCTCATCGAACCCTCGCGACGTTTCGCCAACATATTTGCGAATTTTCCATAAATTTCGCGCAAATTTTGCACGAATTTTACGCGAATATCGAACTTCGCGACAGGATGATATTGTTTGCGAAAAATTCGCACGATTTGCTTCAGGGCCGTGAGGAAAAATCGAAGCTGTTGGAAATTGAAAAGCCATAGACTGTTCATACGAATTTTAGGCAATTTTAGCGAAAATTTTACAGTAATTTTTCGCGAATATCGAAATTGGCGGCAGGATGATATTGTTTGCGAAAAATTCGCGTGATTTTCTTGAGTGCCGCGAGGAAAAATCGAAGCTGTTGGAAATTGAAAAGCGATAAGACAGTTTATGCGAATTTTTGGCAATTTCAGGTGAATTTCACGCCAATATCGAAGTTTTTGTTAGATCAATATTATCTTCAAACAATTCACGCGATTTTTTGAGAAATACGAAGGAAAATCGAGGCTTTGGCAAATCAGAGAGCGAAAAGTCGAATTTCAAGAGATTCTGGATTAGAAGGGACAAGATGCGAGGCTTTCGGATTAAAAGGAAAAAGGCGAGAAGACAGGGAATCGGAAAGCTTTGAAATTTAAGAAGATAAATTCCAGTCAAAGGTCGAGAGAAATCATTGGAAAATATTCAGATTCAGATAGAAAATTTAATGGCGAAATCTGCGAAATTCCAGAAGCAAAACTGAAATTGATTCTAAAAAATCTAACAAAAATTGGCAAAATTCAGTGACAACTATTTGCAAGATTGAACAATAAAATTACAAAATTCATAGCATAAAAATAAAAAGACAGGAAAACTTAGAATTCAAAAAAATTAAATATTGAAGTGCGAAAAGGAAAATTGGAAAACCTTATTATCACAACAGAAAATTGAAGATTTATTGCGTATATCTGAAACAAAAAATTGTATTAAAATTTAAGACAGAAATTGAAGAAATTTATAATCGATAAAAAAATAAAAAAAAATAAAATATTTCTATTTTTCATACTTTTCTATAAAGAAAAGACACTTAAACACTAAATTGAATAACATTCAATTATCTAATATCACAATACTGACTAAAAAATTTCATATAACAACTATCATCCTAATTTTCATATTGACGACGAAATGAACGAGTTTTCTTTGGAAAATTTGCCTGACAGGAAATCAAGAAAGACCACAAACTGTGGAGCAGCTTTAAATACAGCGAGAAGTTTCATCTGGTCACGTCCAATATTGATGCAATCTCCATGGCTCTTTAAAATTCACTGTTATAGTTTCGACCTTAAGCCATAAAATTTTCCTTGCCTACACGTGTTTTTATAACTAAGGGGTTTCGTGGGATATGAAAACTTATTTTAAGAGTCTGCTATATGAGAGAAAAGTTGGCAAACGCCGATCTAAAATACGGGTCTATGGCGAAGACCCTCTCGATCATGGATCGACCGCGATTTCCATTCCTTTGACCCACCGAATAAAACGAATAAAATAATCCGCAAAACGAGTAAATTAATTTACAACTATGAAGAATGAACAACACCTTCGTCAAAAAAATATTTAACAATAAAAATAACAGCGTACACGTTATTTTTAACAAAATAAACAAAATTCTTCTTCGATGAAAAACGAAATTTTAACTAAAAATCTAATTCAAATATCGCAGAGTAGTATCTCTTTTTCATTCTCTCTCTTTTAATTAAAAAATATTTTCCACCTATAAATCTCATTCAAAAAGAAAAAAAAAAAAAGAAAGAAAAGAATGGAAAGACCACGACAAAAGGATTGGAATAATGACTGAATTCCATCGAATTCTATTACAAGCCAGGAAATTCCCATAAATGGAATAATTAATCGGTCGAAAAATGATTGCACAAAGACCCGCGAAATTTATTTTTTTGATCGATTAAACTGACCCGATTCACCCGAAAAAATCCACGTGCCAACCTCGTCGATCGAACGCTATTCGCTTTCGCTGAAAACGAGAAACGTAATCACGAAGACAACGAAATTACCGGGGAACAGGTAGCGACAAGTCGATCTCTCGATTATCTCGATCGATAGGGGCTTTGACACGCGAGACCTTGTCCCGAGTTATGAATGAAAGCCGTTGTCGCACACAGTCGAACGCTTAGCCGTCGTTGTCCCTTAATTATCGAGGAGCGAAAATAAATATTGACAGCAGAGATATCGAGATGCTGTTTGGAATTAATAAACATTAGCCCGCTTGTTTAATGCATTATTAATCGATCTTTCTTCGGCCTACGGGGGCGGGGATGGAAGCGCGACCCCCATTGTTCTTCGCGCTGTTTAGTTTGCGGCTGATGGGTTCTTGGCGAGTGGCCATTCAGATATCGACGACTGCTACCCGATAAATTGCCGTTAATTAATCATTCGCCGAGGATGCAACGTTCGAGCAGCGAACGACGACGAAGGGTGCGAGGAGGAGGCTCGTTAAACGAGCAAATTTTAATAAACGCGGGGTAGCGATGGGAACGAGGGTTTGGAGGATGTTTAGAGATGGCGCAAGACCATCTATTTCTCTTAAAAGAGGTACGAGAAGGCGAGAGCATGGACGTGAGTAGGAAAATGGATTTTTCTTTTTCAACCCCTTTTTCACCCCTTTGCAATGGAGACGCGAATCTTACTGCCAGTCGCCAATGGAGAAATTGTGGAGATCGATAGTTAAGTTTTAATTAGAAATAATGTAATATATTATATAATGTATTACATATAGTAATATAATAATACGGTATATATATAAAATTTATTTTTAATCTCTGGCCTTTTCTTTTGGTTAGAAGAAAGGGATTTGGTTTTACAAATATTACCAACCTTGCTCTCCCCATCACAACCACCACTTGTCACTAAACAATATTGAACTAGGGCTGAAGATTAAAAAATTACAACTCATAAATATATTAACATACTATTTAAACTGCACTCTCAAAAAGCAACAGGAAAAATAAAACTAACCTTGTATTTACCTAACCTTGATCCTATCCATATTTGTAATAATACAACAGCATAATATATGAAATTTTGAAATTATTTTTCTCTTCTATTGCCCTGTTATTAAATATTTTTAATTCTACTAACATCACCACTTACTCTTAGTGCGTTTGTTTAAAATAACAAACACATTTGAAATAAAATAATTACATATACTAATGCACAATCTAATAATGATTTCTTTTCATTTTATTATAAAGAATGTCACCGATTTTATGACAGATCATATAGCAGTTTCCTGCAGTACTACAATTTCCTACAATGAGAAAATCTTCAAGTGCAAAGGGTTAATTAAGCAGGTACCATCTGAATATCGCAATTGGTCTCTATCGTCACCGATAAAGCACATAAACGCTTCAATTTCGAACTTCTACCACACAATTTCAGCGGACGTTAAATTTTTATTAACAGAAATTAATAAAAACCTGACACAAACTATGGAAAAAATTGAAACAAGAGATTCAGGTACATCTTCGCGTTCATTCGGAACGACACAGAGACGAATATTTATAATTTTGTTCAACATCCAAGTGAAAAGCACTTATTATTGTCCCACGAAAAAGGTTGAAGAATATTTCAGATTTATTCGATACGGCCAGTCGATTATTCTTGCTGTTTTATTACCTTCATCCTTTCACGTAACCAACGACTTCCGTGCCAGTTTCCGGCTCCAAGATTCGCAGTTTCGAAAAGTCGATCTCTCCTCACTAATTTTCCTGCCTCTTTGCGGCTTCCTCTTTCACCACTGCACCGGTGCACACAGTATTGCGTTTTCCCCACTATCACGACAAATATTCGCATAATAAAAGAGAAAAATCAACGTCTCGATATCCTTTCGTTATACGATTCTTATATAACCATTTCTTAAACGTGGAGCAACAAAAGAGAAATATTAAACAAAATATACAACCATAAACCAATATCTGCAATAAATTAGTAAACGTTCGAGAATAAATTTTCAAGGGATTTTAAAAATAAATTTCGGAAGAAAAATCGAAGAAAACAGGTACTTTTGGGTAACCTTGGAACGACCCTGGAACAGGAAAGGTGATGTCCATGGTGACCATAGAAAACCGCGAAGGGATTCTTAACTACAGTTATTATCCTCGATGCTAGCATAGTAATAGAATTCAGAGTTTAGTGTTTAACAGTAAAATTTTCCTCTCGCACACAGTCATCCTCTTCCCTCCGGCAAATTAATCCCGAAGTGCTCTCGAGCTAATTAATTAATCGATTAATTTACGCGCAAATACAGTTTACTTCAAGTTTCAGCCGATCGATTAATCAATTTGCTGACTCTGGTACATTCCTCTCTCGCTCTCGTATTCAAGGTTAATTATACGGGCATGTGCAAATATCTACAAACGCACACTCGTTATTATTAATTTATGTTACTTTATATTTCATTGAAAATTGTATGGAAAATGAGAATGTTCGGGGACGGTTATTAAAATTAATTTTATTTTTAAGAACGCAAATATATTTCATATCCTTCCATATCCAGTAATAACTTTTAATTGGGATTTAACACAGGTTGAAATAAATACCTTCACACCTGTACCTAAATAACTCGAATATACCTGGATCAATTATTGTCGCAATTTTACTCGGATAAGAAAATTCATGGAAAATAGTACAATAGGAAATGTAAGGATAAAGTAGTATCCTACTTTAAACAAATGCTTCTATTAATAATAATTCAATATTTTCAGCAGGTAATTTATTTTAGTCGTAAAAGCTCAGAAGATATAACTACCGGAAAATATGACTGGTTCAAATGGTAAAACTTTAAGTATACTTCTACATTCTTACTCTTTATACAAATATACATATTGAGGAACAAATACCACAATAATCCAACGATAAACGAATAAAATACTATACAAATACTCCCATATGAAAATTTTTTTCATAATAACGATATTATTACAAGAAGGCACCAGTTCCGACAAGGGACATACTCAAAGAAAAAAAAAAAAAAGAGAAATCCATCACTGTACTACGATTATAAATTTTATTATAAACCTTACTGTATGAACAAACTAAACGACATGCGTATAATTTGAAAATTCACCTACAAAATTTCGTGAACGATTGTCGAACCAGGGACACTCGATCCAGTCCCTTCTTACGCAGGCTTAACGCATAATAAAACTCACGATTGTCGAAAAGATTTCATGATGAAAAACCTATCGTGTCACGACAGTCTTTATTTCGTTCCTCTCACTCCCTTGTTTTCTCTTATACTCTCCTATAATTGCAAAGGATCACGACCATCGTCGACCCAACACGTACAAGTAGTTCAAACGTAAAACATCTCATCCAACAGCCATCCGTCGTTACATGCTCTTGCTCCCATCTCCAAAGCAACTTCCTCATCGGTTAAACGCTAAAAAGACAACGCAACTCGGAACTTTTAACTTAAGCAGATCTAAACTTGGAATTTCGAAAACGACGCAACACTTTCACCCTGTTTGCTCATTCCGTGCACGCCAGCCAAGTTGTAAGGATAAATAAACGCTCGCCTAAGGCGCGATTTCTCATGCCGAAAACGAAGCGCACTGATAAATTGTTCAATTACTGGCCGAGGTTTCCACGCATAAGTCACCTCTCTGGAACGTTATTAAGATGTTGGCTAGAGTTTCGGGGTAGAAGACACATCGACGCTGGAACACGTTTCGACTCGGTCGATCCACGAGATCACCGCGATCGGATTTACGATCTCGCGTCAATGGTCCATCGATTGAAAAGTTAGCTACCGATTATAGAAACGAATAGGTAAACTCCGAGAAGTTTACCTCGGCAAGCAACTTATGAAACTTTACGACGGAACTTTGTCGTTAAAGCCATGGATTCCAAAACTGCGTTTAAAATAAAACTGGTTATAATTTGTCAAAATGAAATTGGCGAACATAATCGAATAATGTGTACGAGAAAGAAAGTCAAAAAGATGGACTCTTACGTTAGAATTCATGGCTGCAATTATTATTATTGGCGTGTCTTTTAATTTCGTTGGACTTACAAGGAGAATGCAAGTCATAGATTTAGTTGACACTTTGTAGGTTCGTAGATGTAGTCATCCAGTTCAAGAAAATATATCATTACAATGGAAACTTGTATTTGTTTATGATTAAAGTTTTATTATTGCCTTAATTACAGATTTATTTCGAATATTTATTAACACTATGCCATCTGGTGGCACCATGTTGGTGTCATGCGAAAACCATCGGGCAAATATGCCATTGACACCAGGTTGGTATCACGAGCAAATGATGAGTCAGTCCTACCGACGTCAAACAAAAGAATTAGACGTATGGATAGCATAGTGTTAAGTGCAATTGTGGCCTAATGGCGATATCAGAAAATCCCCACGCTGGTGGCAATTTTCGGATGCTGCCGTCAGGTCACAATGCCACTTGACAACTATCGATAATAATTCGGAAGAAATCTCTAGTTAAGAGTAATAAAGCTTTGATCATAAATATCTCAAAAACTATCGAGTAGTTGCTACTCGAAGAAGGACTTGCACTCTTCTTATTCTCACCAAGTACGTTCTGTAAGTGCGTGCTGTCAATTTTAAGTAAAATATATCGCAATGAAAGAGGGATTAAAGTTTCTCTTACATCATCATCTCGCTCGTGAAACCAAATATAATATAAACGTAAGCTTATATCTTTGCTTATCGGAAAATAATCACGGAAAGATCGGATAGTAAGCCGCGGAGAAGCCACTAAAATAGATAGCAGAGCTCCGAGTGTCTCTGAAACAGGAGGGAAACGAAAACATTTTGCCCGATAGTCATTGAGAATCGCAAACAAGCCACGCAGAGCAGAACGTACTTGGAAAGCTACTGAAGACAAGGTTCAAGGTAGACATACCTCGCAAACGTAACTCCCAGATCAGCGCAATTAGGAACATCAGCTACAGAAGCCTCGCGAAGACGTCTCCTTAAACCTCTCAAACTCGCGCCAATTAAATTTCGATCCACACACACGTACATACACTCACGGACACGTACACGTAGACGTTCCCAACGATCTCTCTGAAGAGGCACCGATCCACCTTCTTCCTTCTTCCCTTATCCGTGTCTAGAACTCGAGGTATACTCGAACCGACGGAATAAGATACAAACGATAAGTAAATTCGCGTGGAATTGCCAGTGTCGCGTGGCGGTTTAAGGTCTGCAGAGGTGGAACAGGGAGAAAGGGTCACGTCCGACCTGGAAAGCCTCAGGGCTTCCTCTCGTTTGCGGTCTCCTCGAGGTCTGGGTCCTCGTTGATGATGGAAATGTCTCGGATCGAGGGTCTGCGCGCCTTCCAGCCCTCAGGCGGCACCACTGGAGCGGTGGTCTTCGTCAGAAGCTTCGGCCCAGACAGCGTGATAGCGATGGCGCCTGCTGGCGCTGTGAGCAGGATTGACAGCACGCACATGGTCACCACTGTCTCGGCATAGTACACCTGTTCCGGATCGTTCGGGTTCACTTTGTCGAGAGTGGTGGAGGCCAGAGCTGCCTGCACGGTTGCCTTCGCCATCCAGGACAGGGCTATGAACACCTTCTCTTTGAGGTTTAGCTTAGACCCGATACCGACCAGCACAGTTGCCATCATGCGGATCACGATGCCAGCTAAGAGACAGGAGATGCCTAGGTAGACCGTCTTGCCTTCGAGTTCGTCGATCTTGATCTGGGCACCTGTCACGGCGAATAGGATCGGCTCGAAGATCATCCAGAAGATCTCGAAGGCTGTTGCCACTGGGTTCTGAAAGGAGGTTCGTGGGTTAGTTCGATCGAAGTGGTGCTGCGTGGAGTACAATGGTGCAACTGATCCGGTTTAATGTAGCTTTATGGTAGGGGCTCGGAACCCGGGTCAGTACAGTGGCTAGGTCAATCACGACCAGTATTAAGAGCTCATTTATATATACAGTGGAACTCCATTTCTCTGAACCTGTTGGGGGATAGTTCATGTGACTGCATCGTTTGCGTAATAGCAGTTCGTGTTCTGATAAGTGGGTTCAGTCGATAGGGGTTCTGGTAAAGTGATCCTTGTAAATGGAGTTCTAATGTATTTCGAGTAACTACCTAGAACAGTTAATGTTCCCTTCTACGTCTATTAATGTATGCTGTAGAGAGTGTAATATGTAAGGCACACATGGAGTCTAGCTTACGTCTCGTAGAATATTTGAAATATCTCACAGAGAATCGTGTTTTAAGGATTTATAGATCACTGACTGAGTAGAACTCGGTAGTTCGCAAATGGAACGAGTGTGGGTCAAACTGGTCTAAGTGTAATTGATTTTTCTACATTTTCTAAGTCAATTATAAAGATAGGTCATGCGAAGTTTCGTTATTGGCAGCAAGTGTCGTATCTATTAAAATAGGGTTGTATTGCATAGTGAAAATAGGACCAGATCGAATGGAATAGGGGGATAAAGCACTGAGTCAAACCGACATGAAAAGAAGTCAAAACGGCGTAATTTATATCAAAAGTACAGTTTTCTGAATTACTATTATTCACAAGTATAGATCCTAAGAATATTAAGATTGGGATCAAAAGCAGCGAACAGCTAGCCTCTCAGAAGTCTTTGCTTTAAGACAACCGTTTTTGCTTGCCCTACGTCATCAGGAGTCGAAACTCTTGAGCATAGCAAGCAAAGTAAATTAACCGAAGTTAACTTTTACAATGTTCGGTATTAACATCGACTGAAATTAAGTCCGACAAGGTTCCGATCATCGATCCTTCGAAACCACTCAGGTGGGATGAACGGGAAAACCTTGTGACGAAATAATCTAGATTATTTCGGGAAAGGGAATCCCTGGGAAGCGCTAGATGGGCCAGAGTTTGTCGAGAACTCGCGATCCTCGCTGTTCGAGTTTTCGTTATTCGATCGACGATACTCCGCTGCCATTTGTTTTCGAGCAAATACGCTACATGAACAGCTCGCCAGGGACTAATCCTCTTATGCGATAGTATTGCTACGTAACGGTGACACGGTCTAAGCGTTCGCCGATCGTATCGTGAAAAATGGGAGAAACAAAAGTTCGCATCGAACGCCGAAAGCTTATAGGAGTATCCTTTTACAGAATTGCGTCCAACCCTTCAACTTTCGCGCAATTTTTTTCCATTGGTCGCTTCCGATTCGACATATGTGCGCGAGGCAATTCAATGGTAAAAGCTACACTATTTTTCTCGTGATATTGCAACAATATTTCAAGATACTCTGAATTCTGTTTTACTTAAAATAATAACAAATTAATTCAATTTCGCCATAAGCGATTACGTGAATTTTTTGGCGAAATAAAATATTCCGATACAGGCCTAGAAGAGGAATAGATTAATGGAGAACGTCAGCCAACTGCAGACTTCCTATAAAAGTATCCCTTCATGAAGTTGAACCTAACCTTCCACAACCATGAATACCCATTTTTCTAAAATTCTTAACTTTCTTATCCATCAGTTCATTGCTTACTTATCATCTTCTACGTGAAATTCCTCGGTGCCTAGATCTGCTGTATAGACAAGGAAAAATCCAAACACTTTACAATATCTAATTTTATTTTAATATCCTGTTATCGGGATCCTAACACCACGAAGGATCATTCCAAGATCTACAATGGGTATCATTTTCTCAGTAAAGAAGTCTTGCTCTGAACAATAAGTCAACCAGGTCGTCTAGCAATAACCAGCATCCACATCATCCACCAAAGTCTAGTGATCCACGTTTAGAATTCTTGCTCGAGGGTTGGTTCTCTTTAGACCTCGCAATCATCACCTTCTTTAAAAAGACTCAGTACCATCCCTAATATTACTCAGAATTATTCCAACATTCCAAATGGACCAATTATCTTCCCCATCGAAGGAAACCTTGCTCCAAGCCACAATGAAATCAGTGAACTAGCAGTAACCAACATCGATATCGTTTACCAAGCAGAGTCTCGTGATCAACGTTCGAAATTCGTGCTCGAGGGTTCTCTCGAGGCCTCGGAAATTCGAGGAACTATTTCCTAACCTGATCAGAACCGACGAAATGACACGAGCCGAAGTATAGTGCATCATAAGTTCCAATCCCTGTGGCAAACTCAATGACTCGCTTCCCCGGAATGCTATTTCAGTCAGCTGGACTAATTGTTCTGCCTCATTCGATTAGCAGAAAGTACGACGATCAAATGCTATATTTCACGGATTACCAAAGGGAATGCGAAATTTGCGCGAAACGGAAATGGCGGGTATATATCGGCGGGAATTCAAGGCGGTTGATAATTAAAGTCTCGCGTTACAGGCATTTTCTGCGAGTAATCTCTGGCTAAAGAAATCTACGAATCCGTCATGAATCACGGCTTCTCGCCACGTCGCGGGGATACAATTAGCTCGCTCAGGGTGGTGTCGTTATTCTTCCATCCTCTGCTACGGGAGATCGTCAATATCATTAATAATTCGCGTTGGATATTGCGCCACTTAATAACCTCGACTTAACGGCCTCGCTCTTTCTCGTTGTAAATCAACCGCATTAATACCGCGACCGACACGTTCCTACCTTTATCGTCCCGCTTCGAGTCATTAGGGCCGGTAAATAATTCCTCCGCATTGGAGACTTCCGGTGGGAAACGTGTAACGTACAGCGATTACCTTCCATTGTTCCAGAGCTTTTGTTTGACTATTGACGTTTGTATTTTTCATCCCAATCGTGGATTTTATGATTTATCGCGTTTCTTTGGTGAGGAGGTAGATGAGTGTTAAATACTTCATAGCTATTTCAATGGATTTTAGAAAGAAATTGATTTTAGGATAGCAAGATACTATAAATTTAATTATTGACATTTGCAATTTTTTAAAATAATTCTATAATCTTCTTTTAAATTTAATAATAATTTTAATTTTTTCACAGTAATTTTGGATTTTATAATTTCTCATTCTCCTCTGATGATAAATTTAATAAGTAAATAATAAGAAAAAGGATACTAAATTAAAATAATGGCAGGGATAATAGAGTTGCATAATTTAATAGCTGAATAATTCCTGGGCGAAATTTTAAATGAATTTTATAATATATACTGCTTTAATTTATAAAAATATGTAAAAGAAAATTGATCAGTTTATATCTATTTATAGAGGGAATTTTTTTATTGACCACTGTTTAGCTTAATTATTAAAAATTCACAGAGGGTAATTATGAAGTTATTAAAGCACGTAAAGAAGTCCCTCTATTAAATTTCCCTCGCTGTACAAATTAAATCGCATTATAAATACATCAAATTCCAATTCATAACGAGCTCTAGCCCTGACCTTAGTTCCAATTTCATCATATAAAACAACTCGCAAATCCTAATTACACAGACATCGAAAAACTCTCAAGGCAACTCGTTAATGCAATTCACATTTCGATCCCTGTTTAGACGAAATAATAAACGCACGTTCCTTTACATAAGTCACAGTATACTCAACGATCCAATACTCCTAAGCAACCGGTCGACCTCAAGCTGTCCTCGATAAACACGGAATATTAGATTGGGGCTTGCGAAATTTTCTCGAATAAAGCTCCAATCACGCGTAGCTTCTTCGACCAATACATTTAATTAAAATAACTCCCTAATATTTACCCAATCATATTACCTCATATGAACTATAGAACTACGATTTCATTTTTCAAATGGAACAGTATACTTTTATTATTACAGTATTGTAGTAGATAAAAGAAGAAATAAATTTTTCCAATTAAAAAAAAAAACATTGAATAATAAAATTTTGTCTCATTGCAATCAAAGAAAATTTATAATCAATCCGCAAAGGAATTTTAAGTAAATCTCATAGCGTTAATCAATGTCACGAATAGCAAATTATTTTTCATACCTGTCAAATAATAATAAGAAAAATAATAAATAAAAATTTAATAAATGATACTCTACGTGTCATAACTATAAAACCACCCTAAAATTTTCAATTTTATAAAAGACAAATATTGTTATAACTTAATTCTATTGTATTCTCAGCACAATATTATAGTTAAAAAATTATACAATAGTAATATTATATTTAAAAATTTAACAAATAATACTACGTAACTCTAAAACCATCCTAAAATTTTCAATTTTATAAAAGACAAATATTATTATAATTTATCCTATCCTATTGTATTCTCAGCACAATATTATAGCTACAAAATTATACAGTAATAATATTATAGTTACGAAACAAAAATAAATCAGTTTTCTGTAATTCTTCCTTCTCCTAGTGAATACGATTTCTTCTTTCCTGGCAGAATATTGTTTCCCATCACAATTTCAAATAAGATATACTTCACTAATTCCTTATTTTAACAGCAACATATAAAAATTTTAAATTTTACAGTGGCTTTATACTTATGACACATAGCGTACCAATTTACATTTCGAAAAAGCAACTGTCCATACATTCAAGATCGTACCTTAACACGACGCTTTCTTCACGACCAAAGGATCTCGTCGTCTGTCCCTGGCATAATCGCGCGCACAATTCGGCCAGCAGTTGATTTCGCGTAATTGAATTGCATCGCTTATACGCCCGGCATGCATTAATTAACGCGACCCGATCGAATAAGTTAATTAGGGGTTGCCAGTTCTTTTCATTTCCCACCGAATCGGCCGAGTTTCTTTTCCCGCACCCTTCGACTTTTCCTCCGCCCCTTCTCGCCCTCTGTGTTTCCTTCTTCACCGTCCCACCCCCTCGGTTTCCAACCTCCTTTCACCCTCGTCTCCTCGTATTTTCCTTTTTCCCTTTCCTCTTTCTCCCCCGCCATCGTCTTACCAGCAGCACTTCCGCGACGGGCTTTCAGTGCGACCTGTAACCGGAGCAACCCTCCGTATTTCGCATAATTAATGAAATCGATCGTCGTTCGAGGAAGGCGAACTTCATTATATAACCTGCAGTACTTAATTACCAACCCCTGCCCCATTCTATGCCGTCGATCGAGCAGTCGCTTTGCCGTTTCGTCTCTATTTCTTCGCTGTGGATCCGCCCCCCGGCTTATGTGCTTCGATGCATTATCGTGTAAAGTCGCTTATTTACCGGATCTTCAGGGAAGAAAAGCAACGTGGTATTCCATGGGTCTAATTGCGAGACGGGTACGCGTGTCCATCGAGGAAGAGGGGATTGTAATTTGTCTCGGGAGATTTTTTTTTACCTTTGTTTCGGGCGTTCGTTTTTTGCTGGCTGCTGTTCGCCAGATCTGCTAGTATACCGGGAGGGAGGGTTGGTGTTATTTAGGTGGTCTGTTTTTTGGTAGACCTTCCCTGTGTTTTGCGCGGGGTGGTTTACCGTTATATGGCGCGGAAGAGAAATAGTGTAAAATATATATTTGTTGCCGAGGAAAATTTTTTGTTTATTATTTGCGAGGTCTGACGGTATTTAAGTCTTCTTGCGTTGCATATCCTTGTTTAGGTGCTTCCTTTTTGTCGCAGATTTTGCAGATTCCGCGTGTTTCGTGGAGGCTGATTTATCGGTGTATAGCGAGGCAGAGAATTAGTGTAAAATAGATATTCGCTGCTGAGGACAATTTTTAATAAAATATTGTTGCTATTGGGTTGGATACCCTCTTTAATTGTATTTTACACAGGGTCTACATGGTTTATTGCAGCAGAATGATGATAAAAACAATAATTCTTCGAGTGTGTATGGGAAAAGTAAAATTAAACAGATTTTTGTTCCTCTTGCGAACCACTTGAAATATCTGTTAAGTGCAATTCGTTTAGAATTAATTAGCCTGCTAGAGCTTGCAGCATTTTCGGTACCTTGTTCATTTGTGTTCGTAAATTAGATTTAACTAGGAGCCGTGGCATTTAGCTTTGATGAACATTTATTAATGCAGAAATTGTTTGAAATACTGCTCGTATAATTGTATATACGGGAAGCTGGATACTAGAAACAACTACCCCTCTGAGACTACTAATTTTTAAATGAAAAATTAACCTATAAATTGAGGTTTTAATACGGTTAATTACTCCATTGTATTTATCTTTTGTGTTATAATATCAAGCTTCGTTAGAAATTGAGTATATATTGTGCTGGAACTATATATGCGATCGGATATCGAATTTACTATTAATTATTGGTTTTCTTTTGTACCACCTCTCCTGATAATACCCATTATGATGGCAATGATGATGGCATTATTACTAAGCTAATAGACGACCTTTCTTCTACACAAGTGATTTACTCTGCAATTTTTTTCAATTAAAGGAACCTCGTTGTTCGCGAATTAAGCTGTGTCGTTATCTAACTAAAGCGACTATGAATTTTAGTATGGCGAATAATTTATTGACCTAATCTATCATACATCGTAGATCGGTCGTCGAATTTTTAATTTTTTTAAATAGAAATATTGCATATTGTAGAGTCACACAGTCTCTACTATGCTAGAGAGTACTTCGAATCTTAAACAAGAAATAAACGGATTAGCGGAAACGGTATTTCAAAGATTAACAAATATTATTAAAGAATCGTATAAATAATAATAGCGAATTGCATTCCGCGAAATTTGTGCAAATTATAATTAAAAAGAGGAATTATACGCGAAACGTGTCGATATCGAAATTAATTATCTAATCGAATAAAAACAGTATTTAAATTTCGATTTATGTTATATTTATACATACTTAGTGTAATATTATTTCGTAATATACTGGAATTAACTTTTAAAAAGATAAAATACTTAGTGCAATATCATTTCGTAATATACTGGAATTAAGTTTTAAAAAGATAAAAATTCACTGCACGGGTTTGAAAATGGGATAATTTTAAGTATCACGGTACATGAAGCATGTTAATATCGGAGATTTCATTATTTATACAGAAATTAAAAAATTCCGTGTTTCCGTAATTCCCACGAAACCAATTTGCATAGGCTCAGAAGGAGGGAACGAGTTCGCTGAAATCTGTCAGAGTTAGAATTTCAAATATCAAGATAAAACTGGTGTACTCGCTATTCCAATATTTACACTTAAAATCGCTTTCATCTCGGTGCGTCTAAAAATCTCATCTTATTCAAATTTAACGATCGTAGAAGACAGAAAACACGCCCCACTGGTATTTATTACCCTTTAAATTTCGACGCAATGCACTGCACACACCATTGCCAATATTTTACGTTTATCGAATTTTTATTTGCTTTATTTCAACAAGTATTTCATTTCCCATGACAATTTTTTTTACGCAATTAATATTTCGATATTTTCCCTCCATTTCGAACTTTTTTATTTTTTACTCAGTAGCCGAAAAATACTTTGATTTATTGGGAATGCTTTTGAAAAAGTTATTAAAAGAATTATTATATTCATAATTATCAAATTCCGGTGAATTCATATTTTTGGAAGCAACTTTTTATGCAATTATTGATTCATTTTTATAAACGTGGAATGAAGCTTCTATATTATTATTATTATTTGACTTTATAATTTTTATGTCCTTTAATATTTATCTCTACGTTTCATTTTCTCGTTTTATTCGTGTGTTATACTTTTTCCTTCGTACCTTTTCTTTTACAGCCCTTATATCCCATAATTTTACGCGACCAAGCATATTATCGTCCGCTCTGAAAAACGAGCGCGAAACATATTTACACACACTACTTTTTCGCACTGAAACATTTATTAATTAAATTCCGCATTTCATTTCGACGATAGTAGACTTTTTCCACGTATGCAGGAATATTAATAGAAGATAAGAAAAATGCAATACTTTTCCTTCTTCCACTAACTGCACATACACCTACACCTATACACATCATCTTATATTTGCATTACAATATGCAAAGCAGTTACTACGCGTATCATGTAAAAGAAGCGTAATATATTAATTAATCAGATCCAAGAATAAACATTAAGTTACGTTATAAAATCTCATTTTATCCCTAACTATAATACATATAAACTACGTGACCCTTGTATCCGATCTTTACATAACGCGATATACGGATTAACATAACGCGCAGAATTTATATGTACGTACCAACCTCATGCGTAATTTTTAATTCGATGACAAAAAGCATTTAATGATTAAAGTATAAATAAAAAAATATATTTTCTCAATTAAATTTACTTTAAATTAAATTTAATTTGGGTTACTGTGTTAATGGTTAACATAGATTTTGAATATATATATCTTAATATTTGTGATTGATCATTTTTTTGTAATTAAATAAAGAACTGTTCTTATTGTTATTGATATTTCATCCACCACTAACAGTTACCTGTATATTTAAGTATTAAATTGTTACATAGAGGTTACGTCTCGCACAAATACCACAAATATAAAACAAATTACCATATGAAATACCGGAATATTTAGATAACAGAATTCCACTACGAATATATCTACAAATATTTTTAATAATCCTACCCGTCCACTCTCCACTGTTATCATACCCTCAAACGACTTCCTGCAAGCTCCCTTTATACCCGTTCCTTAAACAAGAGACAGCTCTCGCGTGCAACCTTGACACACACCAAACAGCCATCCACGAAATGTCAACAGGGACCAAGAAGCAAGTCGAAGTCCAAAGGTTTTGTCGAACTCCAAAGCCAGACCTTCCTACCTTCCCAGCCATCCACAGCACCCTGACCCTCAGATCTACAACAAATCCACGAATTTCTCTGCCTTTTACCCTAAATGGAGGCAAGCCGAGCTGCCTGCGAGCTCACGGGCTACAGGTCGAGGTGCACCGGTAACTGGCGACGGCTGACGTCCGTGCTGGCTTCCGGTCAGCCATCTCGTAAGCTTGGTTGCGTTATTTTTGCTAAGCAAACAGACAGCTTGTCCCGCGACGCTGTCTGTGCTTTTCCTTCGGATCCCTTTTCGAGTTGGCTCGCGAGGAGTCGAGCGTTTAACCTGTTTGGTCAACGGACGTCCGAAATGGAAGAGAGGGACTTGGTGGACTGGGGTAGAGAAATATTATCTGCCGATATTTGAGTAGATTAATAGGGATCTCGTGTTTTTGTTTCCTCTTCGGCTTGTTTGAGAAGAAGTTGGGAGAGGAAGTCGGTTTAATTGCTTGTCTTTGGGGTGCCGATAGGCGGGGAGGAGGCTGGGAGACTGTTATATGATGGTCGAGTTGGTGTTTGATACTTGAGGTAATCTTTCGTTGCAGAAGTTTGGATGATTTCGATGTTTTCAGAGCGAGCATTACGTGGTCCGGTTATTGGAAGGTCGGGCAGAGTTTTTGCCAGTTAGTTTGGAGATTAGTGGATTAATAGTTGGGAGAACTATAGAGGGTTGGAAACATTAAGAGGAGTTTAGTTAATATTAAATAATAGAATTTTTAAAGCGGTTGTAAGGAGTAGATATAAGGGAAAACAAATTTTGTTAAATAATTATTTAAAATTAAAACTGCTTATCTATAACGTATATACTATATTAAATAAATATACTATAGTAAATACTACACGTATACAACGAGAATAATTATATTTCTGTTCCAACAAAAATTAATGATAATTTTATCAATAATAAAGAGTGTTCCAAAGTAGTAGATATAAAGAAAAACAAATTTTGTCAAACAATTATTTAAAATTAAAACTGTCAATTTATAACGAGTATTTAAATATAATATATGTATACAACGAGAATAATTATATTTCTTTTCCAATAAAAATTAATGGTAATTTTATCAAGAGTAAAGGGTGTCACAAAATTCACGCAAGAAGGAATTTTGATAGAAAACAAACATTATGTTTAAAATAATGCTGAACAATGAGGACGCATTGTTCTTTCATGTAACGCGCCATTCCTAGTAACCCTGAACTATCAGCTGTCACGCTGTCCTTTATTTTCGTTGGCAACACACAAATGGCGCGAAATTCAAATCTTCCGTGAATTTTGGGACACGCCATAGTCGTACGACTTTAATATATCTCTAACAATGAAAAACAGAAGAGAAAAATTAAAACAGATTATTCTCATGAATTTCATAAATAATTCCAATAATAAACGATTAATATAATATTCTGGTAATACGAAAATTAATCTTTTCTCCTACTTTTAATTTTCAATTACTATGAAGGAATGTTAAATATATAGATCAGCAGTTAACATCTCAATTAATTAACAATTTATATAATTATTCATCTGAACAATTGGAAGATATAGAAAATACCATAATTTGAAGCCAACGGCACCATTTCTTGGTAAGTGTCAAAACTAATAACGCTGAACTAATTCTTTTCTTTTGCGAGGCTCTATCCGGTTCGTCAGTGTTAGTCGCTTTGAATACATCCGTTTGTAAAACACGTGTATTGTACAGATAATAAAGCTGCGTGAAGTTTACTTCATACTAATAGGAGATTTCAACAAGATTGGAAGACTTCGCAAATCACAGGCCACAAGCATTTTCCCGCCGAAAGAAGCCATGTTCCAATTCGCGACTATCCACTTGGTTCCATTTGCACGCGAATGGAATTTCGTCTGGCAGCTTTTCAACCGGAGGCCTCTTACCTCCCGAAAACCTTCAAACGAAGTTTCACCCTTGCATTTTTAACAGCGACACCGCGAGGACAACGCTCAGGCTTATTCTCCTTCGAAACACGATCACCCCTTATTCTACCCGTCGTCCTTCTAACTTCGTTCTTCTCTCTCTCTTCGTTGTCCCAACACTCGGGACTCGAAAACGTCCAGGACCATTTGTCCTTTCATCAGGATTTAAGCCGTTGAGAGTGAACGCCGCGGTCTGAGAGAGCGTCGGGACGCCAAAGTCGACCCTTTGATCCATGCGCCACGCTCTAATTAAATCCGACAGTTCGCGGTTCTGCGACAGAACTCCGGCATGGCGTCGCGTTCTCCGACAGGCTCTCCGGCCGTTTCCGTTCGCGATTAACGCGAGGAAATACTACAACGTTTACGTCAAAAATAAAAAAAGAGAAGAGGAGAGTGAAGTGGTTGAAAATACTGCATCTAAATCTGAACCATTTCTGGGTTTCCTACTGGATAAGTGTGTAAATATTCGCCTGAGTTTTGGCTTCCCCTGAGAAGGGGTGGTTTTATCAGACGAGTGTGTCTCTGAGAGTTAATTATGAGAGAATTAATCCCTTGACACGAAGCAATAAATTTCGACTAAAAACACATTTGAACGCCTAATATGATTTCATTGACTATGCAATATTATAGTAAAGGTAATATTCCTTTCGTGTAAATAATATTGCTAATTTACATTTCCCCTGAATTATATATGAAATATGTACAATAATGAAATATTTGTATACTGTCTTAAAATAGATATTTAGAATTTACTAGAATAGTTTACAAAAGGTATCAGAAAACAAGGGTTTAATAAATCTATAATATAATATTTTTGCCTCGATTTTTGTTTATTGTATATTTTAATTAATAATAATTGGAAACATTAATTACAGGGAAGTTACTAGTTACATGATATTAAAATTTCATTACCCTACAGGTAATATTCCTTTTATGTAAATAATATTGCTAATTTACACTTTCCTTGAATTACATATGAATCATGTACAGTAATGAAATATTTGTATACTGTGTTAAAATAGCATTTGCTAGATATTTAGAGTTTGCTAGAATAGTTTTAAAGGTATCAGAAGACAAGGTTTTAATAGACCTATAATACAATACTGTTGTCTCGATTTTTGTTTGCTTGTATATTATAATTATTCATAATTGGAAAAATTAATTACAGGGAAATTAATAGCTATATTACATTAAAATTTCGCGTATATTTTATACATATTTTATGTACGTCCATATTTAATATTAATTGGTGAAAAAGCAGTGTAGTAATGTGTCAAAGATATAAAAATTATAATTCACCGAGCAGTTTCTGTTCTCCGCTGGTTTCTGCACGCGATTAACGCGAAGCGAGAAATACCGTAACCAAAGAGTATTAAAAAATTTACATCGCGAGCGTGCAACGAGATTTCGGCGTTTTGAATTTTTCAGTCGAGCTTTAGTTAACAGTTACTTGACTGAGAATTTCTGGCTCCTGTAAATAGAGAAGCTTTGTCGACGAGCATTAAGCGGTGCTTTCGTCCAAACGAGCAGTTTCAAGGCTTTTTTAAAAATTAGTCACGGAAAACTTAATAAATTTAAAGCGTTTATATTTTATTCGCACTCCATTTCATATTCCGACTAATTAAACGAATGGCCAATTGAATTATACAATTTCAATAATATTGTAAAAATCACAATCCCTGTACGATTATTTGCGAAGGACTTGCAACATCCTCAATTTCATTACAAATATCATTCGTTATTTAATACACGATTCACCTAATTCATACCCTTTGTCAAATAAGCATATTTATTTTTCAAGTCCCCAAAAAACGATTACTTCATCACCAAATTAAATCCAACTAAAATCGAATAATCTTAACACTAAACGTACCCGTATTTTACACACACCTACTCTTATCATAGGGGGTCAAATGACCCTTCGTGGTATATAAGATATGCAAAGAATTTTCTCGGTAAAAATTAAGTTAAGAGAAAAACGGAAAGAGAGAAATTAAAGAATCAGATATTATGAGAATTTATAGAAAGTCAGATGAGCGAAAGAAACAATGAATGTACATAGGAATTCCTCTACATAGATAATGGTTAAGAAGAATATATGTAGGGATATTGTTCCGATTGGCAATATACGGAATAAAAAGGATGTTGTTGATTCCAATATATATTTTTATTACGAGCTAAGAGACCTAAGAGTAAAGTTACAAGCTAAAAGATTACAAACTAACTACGCTATTCACACTCTTCGAACTATCCGACTCTCTTTCAAACTTCGTCTATAATCTCACCAACAGGACTGTCCTACGACAGCCCTTGCACCCTCATTTAACCCTTTGCTCTCGAGAGGTGACTCTCAGTTACCATTTAATGAGATTCAAATATCGACGTTAATTAATATATCAAATTTAAAATTACCTAACGATATGTAGAATGTTGAAGAAAAATAATTCTATGTCTTAATTTGCATATAATTTCTCATTTATCATTTTAAAAATATCGTCAACTCTATGACAGAAAGTCTTCGAATTAATATTTTTCTGTCTTCTTCTTCTTTCATACTCAAGCTTTCTTCCTCAATCACGCATTTTCCATAGCCTCGCTCTCGAAGTGGGCCACGTACCCTAAGCATTCAGGCGCCTTTCGCTCTTCACTTGTATTCCATACAGTGGATAAATATCCCTTTCATCCGATCCTTGCACGCGGTCACTCGTCCTTCCACGCGCACTTCAGATATGCTCTAAACATTAAGTCCGAACCCTAGATCACTGTCTATTGCCCGTCGCCAGTTAGATGGGGCTAATTCCACATTATTCTTCCTTCTCCAAGCTATACGACTTTTGCATAAAAATCAGTTGAAAAAACCTGCTTTAAAGAAATTTTAATATCCAAGTGTGGGCAACTTTCACCGCTGCCCATTGCCATCCGGTGCGAGAAAGCTGTTCGTTGGAGTTCTAGGAAGGCCTCGCCGGGGCCCAAGGACAACAGCCACAGATGGGGATGCTAGACGCCAAGCTGGGGCGTCTGGACCGGAGCTTACAATCAGCCGACGAGGCTACGGACACGTGAAGACAAGGCGACGGAGAGGGAACACGCCCTACAAAATAGCGAGGGATGCGGTTTTGGGACATCATCCGATCAGCATACTGAGAGAATAAAAGAGTTACCCAGGAGCAAAGCGGCTAGTTTATTAAAATCCTTCATACACAAGTCAATACAAAGTATCTTGCATGGTATTCTATCCCGAGTGGATGACAGAAGAAAAACAAACTCAACAGCCCATCGACACCGCATCTACCAAACACCAGAACTTGGCCAATTCTGCGGCAATTTTCTCCGGAAGCAATGCAAAAAGACGAAACACCATCATCGGCAATTTTACCGGCGCTATTTCGCCGACCAATCCATCTAAATCGGCCAGAAGACTCTCCGCTAACCGCATTCTGCATCGCTTATCGATATGGCTGCCTGCGCGGATCACCGGAGCGCCTTTAACGATCGCAACGTCCGCGCAATATCGCCGGGATTACCAGGCCAGCCGTATGAAGGATCACGTAGCTCATAATACGGGGATTGTGCGGAATTAAATTAAATAAATCAACATGCGGCATGGCAGCGTTACGTAATCTGGATTGCAGGTAAACAGCGACAGTAAATATCGCGGGGTGGCAGGAGAATTCCAGCCGTTTCCGAGCCGGCGTCCAGCATATTTCCATATTCAGATACGGGAGAAATCGGCAAACTATAACCGTGTAGCCGTGTCGGGCCGACCGAGGGCCGCTTCGCAACTTCCACGGATTTCAATTTCCACTCGTGCAGCCGTAAAACTCGCGCGAATACGATAAAACCGGGGCGATCTTCGACGATAAAACCGGCTTGCAGGTAACGGCCGACGATTTTCGCGGGGACGCCGTAAAAAAGACCAGTCGAACGTATGGGGTGTTCGGTGATCCGGGATGTGCGTGGATTTTGGGCTCGTTGAAGGGGTTCGATGGTTTGGGAAATTAGGACACTGATCGATGTAACTGGAAATTAATTATGTTGTTCATGGTGAAATAATTTGGTTGAAACAAAGTATAAATCTGACGTTTTGAGAGGTATAGTGTGGGCTTTGCTTTTCTTCATTTTTATGTTTTATAGGTAAGGAGTATAGATAGGGAAATATAGTTGTAGCTTCGTATTATCATAAGCTTAAGGACTGTAATCGAAAAAGGACTAAGAGGTAGTTTCGTATTATTTTAAGCTTAAGGATTCTAATCGAGAAAGAGGAAACTAGAGACAATGGGTGTATAGGACGAAAATCAAACCCATCGAGAAAATATTCGTCAAGAATATTTTTGCAATATTTTTGGCGATTGAAGGAAAGAGGGTAGTTTTTAAGGACACTTACAGAAAGAGAGGAACGATCTTTTTCGAAGAGGGTTGTGAAAAGTTTGATAGCAAGAAATCGAAAAAAGTTGCGAGGAGAATTTTTAATGTTGTCCTTTACTTTTATATATCTACATCACTATTTAATCAATTACTATTTTTGGTTCAATTTTAATTAAATTAAATATATATATATATTAAAGTTTAAAATTTTTCTAATAAATTAAAAGAAAGTTACAGAGGATACTTGGAAGACTCGTCTGCAGAAATAAGTTTTAATATTTTTAGTGGTGGCAATATAAATTGTCAGACTGGTACTCCTATACTATACTATTCTTATATGAGTATTTATTCTAATTTATTTCCTTATTTTCAAATATATTGTGTTATAATATAATGGCCCCATTATATGTGTACCTCCATCATTCGAATAATTTTAATATCACTTTGCTATTATTTTAAAGCAGTATTCTAATTATTAATAACACAGTACAACGATTATAATAAAAATCAAAGAAAAACTAATATCTAGAAAAAAAATTGGAAAATGAACAATCAGGATAAATAGATAATTATCGCACAATACTATTATATTCGTGGAATAAACCCAGCAAGTGGTTCAGAGCATTTGCGAACTGTTCGAGGTAGGGACTAGAAATACTATCAAACGCAAATGCTCGTTGCGAGTGTTTCTGACGAGTGTCGAAACTTCAAACGAAATTACGTGGACGTTCAATAGAGACGAAAGACTATTCCCTTTTGTCTATGAAATAGATGAACACTTTTGCTGCATTAAAATCATTTCTACGGATACATAGTTCGTACAAAAATTCTCTTACCCACGAAATTTTACCAATACGAGTGAAAAATGTAAAGATGGTTATAAAATAAATTTACGTAACATACAAAAATAATAAATAATAATAAACAATAATAAATATTATATTGTAATCGCATGACATAAAATGTTAACATAATTTATCGATATTCCTTGATGGTGTTATTCTACGAATTATTTTATTACGTATTTACACATTTCGTGAATTCAAAAATTATTACGACCGAATTTGTTTATCGAAAAATATTACATTTTTAAAAAAATTCGTTGCACTTATGATCGCGTCATTGAAGTTAATTATTGGAAAGTACATTAAGAAGAAGGAATACAAAGAGAGTACAGATAAATGAAATCGGATATTTAATATTAATTGTTGGAATCGCCATATACTGACCACCCTGTACACGATAAAATATATCACGCTGCAGTTCTATGGGTATGTCGTATATAAAGCTGAAGTTACGATCGAAGTCATGAAGTATATCGATTTGCGATACAATTTGGTTTCCTGTCATACGGTTACGATCTTTTTCAACTATCCAACAACGAAACACGGAGATTTAACGATGCAGCCTTAGAAAATAGACACTTCCAATACATTCTTCCCACTCTTTTTATTACCTTCATTATCCCAGGTCTCCATTTCAATTTATTTTATTTATTTCCTATATCTAATCTTATTTTATTAAAATATTTTCATCATTTATTAAACAACGGATTGATCGAACAAGTAAAATAGCTGCCCAAATTTTATTTTCGGGTTTTTAAAATTAGCATTATGTTATTAAGGATTTTTGGCTAAATTAATCCTATGCAGACAGAGCTCTGCGCGTCTAATAAACAACAATTTTATTTTTATAATAAAACAGGTTTTATTTACTATTTAAAAGTATGTCATTATTTAAGAGTATACTACTCTTAATACTTCATTAGTGTCCTTCATTGCTCGCCATCCCTCAATTATGAATTTATGTAAATAATAATAAATATGATCATTCTAAGTCAATGATGCTATAAACACCTCAATCTTTCAATTCTTAAGTCTACATTCAAGATTGGACTTGCCATACTTCAACCTATAAAAAATCCTGCAAAGTTATTTCTCAGCATACGACACAGATAACGAAAACCTCGATCGACAATGAACCTCTGGAACCTGTAAAATAAATCAAGACCCTCGAAGAACACCATAAAACATAATCTTCCCACTACGGACGCGAAGAAGCATCGACTCTTCTGTATCTCCCAGTCTCCATCTTGTTTCACATAAAACACACAAAGGTTCCTGCAGCGTTCAACCAACAACGATCGACTCGAACAAACCCATCGTCTCTGAGAATATGCTTATCGAATGAGTATCTCTGGATCCAACCTAGACAGGTCTCCAGACGAGCCAAGTTTATGGTAACCACTTGACTATGGAGATTTAAAAAGATCCAGGATTTACGAATGGATCTATCATGAGCAACTGTTGAGGGTGAGATCTTCGTTGAGCTAGGATTGCACAACTTGTTGCAATCCTGTGTGAGAAGACTGGGTGGAAGCTAAGTACTATTATCTCCGGATTCCCCATTGGCATCGAAGATGGCTACTATGAGATTTTTAATTGATAATAATCCAACACTACATTAATACGATACACACGATATATAGAATATACACTACACACTACGTTAATAATAATCCAACACTTGTTTACTCGGGTGTTAAGGTATCTATGAAGATTTCTTCCATGTCAAAAAGATCTAACACTACATTAATACAATACACACGATATACAGAATATACAATGAAGACTACGTTAATAATAATCTAACACTTGTTTTCTCGGGTGTTAAGGTGTCTATGAAAATTTCTTACATGTCTAAAAGAAAAAGGAGAGGTTAGGTCTCCTCGATATTTGGCAGACGTGATGATGCACAGAAGCCTAGTGTGCAGTGTAAATAGCGAATAAGCGAATAAAAGATCACTATAGATAGCAGTCAGAGGTTTTTAAATAATCTCCTAGATTTTTAAAAAATTTTCTCCGAATTAAACGCAGACTGTCATGGCATCCAAAGACGACTATAACTAGCCCTCATACATTTAAACTTCGTTGGCCAAGAACGAATGACTCACTGTAGTAAGGGTATTTTCGTGTTCACTTCTCCGTCTTATATTATTTATTTCAAAGTAATACGACTTTTCATCGGTGTGAGCTTTCCTCTATCTCTGTCTTTCTTGTCACCTTCCAATAATAATAGTATAGTATCGCACACAGTATAATAAAGCTCTAATCATAAATATCTCGAAAACTATTGAGTAGTTGCCCTTATAACGATACATTATCTTGAACTAGCTGACTAAATCTACAAACTTGCGAAGTTTCAACTAAATCTATGACCTGAAGGACTTGCACTCTCTCCTTATAAAGTCGAGAGTTATTATAGACTCGTGTCGCTGAATAATACGTAGCTTCATTGTCATTAGCAAATTTTTATAATATTGTGAATAAACTATAATCGATAAATACTACCACGGTCAATTCTCTGCAATAATACAAAGGAAAAATGGATTTTTTAATTCCTATGAGACGATTGAAATAGCCAAATCCAAAATTCCCCATAAAAATTTTCACGCGTCTAAGGAAGAATCGCAAGCGAGGCACCATGGCTAAATTCGAATCGTATCTCGTAGGTCGCCAATCAATCCCGCGATCAGAGGATCAACGATGACAGAACGGAGACGTAACCTGTGCATAAACCGGAAATCGTATTCCGATATCGGTCGACGGTCGCGACAGGGTCTACGTGCCAGGCCCCAGAGTCGAGGGATTTATGGGCAAACTGCGGAAAATATTAACACGTTGGCTGTTATAAGGTCGTCGGTGACCGGCAGCGGATTTTTCCTTCGAGTTTATGGGGGTCAACGATAAGCGACAGCGTGCTTTCAGCGCAGTTGAACCATGCTGCCCGTCCGGGTTTATTGAAAATAAAACGGCACGTGGGAAATTGTTCGGGCTCGTCACGTGGAGTAGTGATACCGATCACGGTGGGTGCAACGATGATGGACTGAGGGAAGTGGAAGATTATTGGAGGAAATTGACGTCGGGATAATTGGTACGGTAAAATAGTAAGAGGTGAAGGGGGTAAGTAAGGGGGTAGATCGGTAGATGTTTCAAATTATTGAAAATATGCACCTGTTTCTGACAAAATTAATATTGACAGGGATTATTAGTGGGATAGAAATGTAATTGTCTAATGAACAATTATTGGTGTCTATGTGTGTTTGTCTCTAAATAATTATTATTGTTAATTAGTGTTAATCGTTGATGATAATTTTTTGGGAGATTTTCCATTTACATTTCCCTTCCTAATCATATAATTACCCCTTGCATTTTCGATATAATAATATGGCAATCAATATTCATATGAAGACTCAAAATATTATAGTTTAAAAACTTAATTTTTAGAAAAAGGGATCATTTTCATCGCTGATAGAGAGTATGAAAATTTCTATAAATAAGACGTGTACTATTTTGTTCTCTTATTGTTTGTTGCAGAATATAAACTATAACATGCTATAGAGTTTAACCGGGCAGAAATGGGGTGCCTTTAGCATTCTATAAAGATTCCCAATTTCTGTTAAAACAGGAGACAAATGCAGAGATTATCTTTTAATTAACTTTCGTAATATTTTCTCGCTTACACTCCTCTAAACAGTAACAACGCGGTACAATAGGGAAGAAAGACAATGGTAGTTGTCGTGTCGCGTGCTTTGCTTTTCTTGTGCTAAAGTCCAAAGCCAAAATTGGAATGCGCAAGGCTGACTTAGGTACAATTCAACCCTAGGTTACGGCTAAATTAGTCGCTTTGCTGCTGCTCGTGTTTGTGTTGAAGTATTATTGCTTAGACTCTTGTAGTTCAAAATAATATTTAACCAAATGCTTCATTAAAGCCCGTGAAAGCGAAGTCTTTTTGAATAAGGTATGGTAAAATGTAAACAGCTCAAACTAGAAATTTTTTAATTTAACCAATTTTTCATTTCGAATGATAAAAATTAAATTTATGAAATTCTAAATTCGTGAAAGTTTATCACTATAAATTTCTATTTAACAAATTTATTAATCACGATTCTTATCAAGTAAAAAAAATACAATTCTTTGAACATTATACATATAAATATTGACCATGGATAGATTACTCTATTAAAATAAAATTTCTTCAGGAAAACTATTTATTATATTTTTCACATAATTCTTATGTTTTTGTAAAATTTAATATTCGCTAAATTCTCGGTATGGTAGCAAATAATAATGATTTACGATCAATATTAAAATAATTTCGACCTTCTCCCACCGTTTTAAATCAAATTATATTTTTTGGAGATTATGAATATGCGGAGATTAAATTCTACGTGTATCGTAAATTTGTTGTAATTCCCTCGAATCGATAATATCTCCCGGGAACCAATCATTAATTAAATAAGCAAGATACCATTGTTTTACTTATCTGGAGCAAAATGATTTTATCAATAATTGACAACCTGTATGGAAGCTTTTGTCCGATCGTTAATTGCTTGGAAACGAATAAAGCGTAAAAATAACACGAGGAGTCAACACGATGTTAATGTCTACGTGTGCAACAAAACAAAAGCTTTTCCTGATCGTCAATTGGGCTGAATATATTGCAATATCGAATAATTAACAGATAAACAATGATCTTCGTGTTTTTACCATTCGAAAACTAAAATTCGTCATGTTTAAGTAAGTTCTTTAAATTGATATATGTACCTATGTTAAATTAAACCCCCATTTATAAAATATAAAGTTCCTTCTGTACTCTGTCATATCATAAGTGACAATTATCCTTCATTTGAAATAACTTCTCAAGTCAAAAACAATCAAAGCGTGCGAAAAATTTACCACAACTAAAATTTCACTAATGCCATCAAGCATAATTAAAATTATTTAATCAACATGAGAACTATCATGAAACAATTTCCGAAAAATTCTAACCTCACATTTTCCTCTTCAAATAAAATAAAAATTCCGAAAACCACTGTAACAATAAAATTAGAATTACAAAAATGTCCAGACACAAAAAAAAAGAATACTCCGAACCTAACTGTTCAATACAAAATAAAATTCCAAGAGCCGTAGTAAAATAAAATCCCAAAGATAGATAACTAAAATTTTACCAATACCATCAAGCATAATCAAAATCATTTAATCAACACGTGACCTATTATCAAACAATTACTGAAAAATTCTAAGCTCACATTTTGCTCTTCAAATAAAATAAAAATTCCCAAAACAATTGCAACAATAAAATTTGAATTGCAAAAATGCCCAGACACAAAAAAAAAGAATACTCCGAACCTAACTGTTCAATACAAAATAAAATTCCAAGAGCCGTAGTAAAATAAAATCCCAAAGATAGCTATTGGCCGGATGAAATTTTTTAAAATGCAAAATAAAACTGGGCATCGTATTCCCTTGCAGACCATCATCGGTCACCAGCCGGCATATCGGAACACGATCGATTCGCCGCATCGAGCCGATCAATTACGCTAACTGGCATCATCGACTTTTCCCGAGGACGCGTCGCGATTCCGCTAATCGTTCAGAACGAATTACGAGGACGGCATCGGTCATAATGCGTCGGCAATATCTGGCCACAGTCGCGTCACGAAGGGGTACGTGTCGGCTCGCGAGCGCGACATACCGATGGCTACGTGTCGAGGGCCCCAACGCTGAAGCGGACGCCGGCTTGAATATTTCACGAACGCCAGGAATTATTGCGAACGCCGCCTCCTCGACTTTCCAATCGTTCCGCGATTTTACGACCGCTTCTCACGCCTGTTTATACCCTCTCGCAGCCGATTTTTAGGTACAGTTGGCCGGCTACTCGATCGTTTGCCAAGAAGCGAAGCGGCTGCTCTCAATTTTGGCAGGTCCCTATTGGATCGTTGCGAAGTACACGTTCTATTCCGAGATCATGGAAGACGAATCGAGGTCTTAGGGTTTACGACGTTGGAGAGCAAAGCTGTTTTCGAAGAAGTTTAATTAATAACCTACTCGTGTCATAGACGATCTGGCCAGGTGACAGGAGTGTAGAAAGTGCTCGCATAAACGTAGAAAATCGACAGTTCCGAGGACAGTCTACCTTGACCAGGCTCCTACAACCTCGATAGAGACGTCAAACTCATGACAAGGCACACGAGCAATTTGCGAGCAATTCGCTTCCCTTGGGCCTAGTCTCTCCGGTGACCTGTATCAGCGTCTGGATAATCTGTCTGGCAGCAAGCTGGATGGATCACTGATCGTTCCAGACGCATTCAGGTCCGAATAAAAGTATGTAAGAGTGGATAAAAAGACAGTTTTCAGGTTGGTTGATTGATAACTGGATTCAATAATTGTTGCCTTGCAAAGGGATGCTTGCTTGGGCACAAATGGCTGATGATTTGAAGCAGTCAGGTATTTTGAGACTGATCCTTTAGAAGATCTGTGACAGAATATAGAGGTAGCAGGTCACCTGATATTGGGTTGATTTGAAACAGCAATATTTCAATATGAATCAGGAAAATTGAGAACTTTGCACACTTGGTACACACTATGCTCTAAGCTTCAATTTTCTTTTTAAAATTCGAAGGATATTAATTATTGTTAATATAATATCAGCAGGTAGAAGTTGAAACAGGTTCCTAATAATATAACCGTGTATTCATAACGATTGATATCGATTCTTTTAGAGTTCCAATTGCACGTGGGTACTGTGCATCGTATTCAAGAAGACCAACAAATATTCGCAATATAACATATAGTTAGTATCGAAGGTTGCCAACACGTTGTGGCTCTCTAAGACGTAAAGTACGAATTGAATATATCTCAACAATAATTGTTTTTGTTATTATTTATCTATATTCGTGAAAGTACGACATCAATACATGTTTGAACATTTCTATGTAATTCAATCGTGTTTTCGCAATCATTTTTCGAAATGTAATAAAATTCTGTTGCGTGTAATTCGCATTTTACCTTAGGACAGTTATTTGCGAGAAGTGAGGAACATTTTGAAATAACAAATACGAGGTTAGGATTTGAAGCGACGAGAAAGAATTGGGGTGCAGTTATTACGTGGAAGGTAATTAATTTAACAAAGACTATAACGGGACACTACGTTTGATGCTTCATTTTCATTTAAGGGCAGGGAATGACGTCTATAAAATTAATGAACCGAATGGTGGTGTTCGAGTTTACTAGTCTCGTTACGATTCGATTAAACTGAAAGCAAATAGCACGCGTAAACTTGACTTGTCCCATTTATGATAGTTCCGGATATAAATTTCGACACTGAAAATAATTTGTCCGGTATATCTTCGTTCTTTACGTATCCTTTTAATTTATACCACACTTTTCCCTTGGTTTTGTACCATTTATTAACGTGATTTACAAAAATGCTGAAGATTAGAATTTGATTTAGTTCCACGTTGATTTTGTGCCTTACTTTCGGTATTTTATATGTAAAAGTTAACATAAAATAAGATAGAAATCTGGCGTAAAGGGTAAATAATTTTTCTGTCAAATAAATTGCTTTTTCATAACGAATATTCGGAAAATAAATCAGGAATATCGCGAAGCAGGAAATATGTATTACGTAATGTCGGGACAAATTTCACGCGTGGAATAAAAATATTTTTAAATTGTCACGGACGTGTAATTATGGAAAATATATTTCTAAAAATTTTTCAGCTCAAAAGTAATGAATAGAAATTAAAAAGTAAAGAAAAATGCGATATTGACTTGATTTTTTAAAGAAATACTAATAACGATATGAGTTTATTAAGGATTTATGATTATTAATTTTTGGGATCATTTTTTACTATTTTTCTGCTATTTTTTCTTTTTTAAATTAATCAACTGTTGCAATATTAAAGCTACAGATTTTCGTGTGCCCAAATATAAGCAATGCGAAAGTTCTAGGTAGTCGTCCATTTAAATACATATTATCTCTTCTCGACATAAGCTTGTTTTCACTGATTAGGCGAATTTAATTCAACACGCACGAGTATAAGCTAATCCCACCGCAAATAATCTTCTTAACATCTCGCCTCAAATTTTGTTAATTATTTTCCTCAACAAACTCAATAAATCCTTCATACCTAATAAATTACAAGCATGGAAAAAGTTTTAAATCCTTTTCATCAATATAGTCTGGACAATTATGTACTAAAAAAGAATTTACTATTGCAAGATAATTTAATAATTATTGTCAAGAAAAGATAAAATTTATATGTAGAAATATCCTATTTTTCCCTGATTTTTAATCATAGAATATATCAACAAAGATTGACCAAAAAATTCTGAAGAAATATTCACATTTCATCAATGTAACGCGACTGGGGGTGAAATAATTTTCATAAAATTTTGTAATGCATATATATAAATGTACTTACATCATCGACATCCCAGCCTTGCTTCTGCCAAAAATAACAGCTGACGAAGGCTGCTGCAACCACTGCCAAAGGTCCAGCCCCCCCGAGCTCAATCGCCTCGCTCCCGAACACAGCCAGCAATCCACCCCCTAACAGCATCAGCACTCTCATGGGCACCATGAAAGGCTGTAACATCATGAATTGAAAAATCGATTAGAATGGTCCTTGGAGATAGTCATATGAATGCCGTTTAACTTTTATTGGATTTTTGTCTCGCGTTATTTATTTACTAAACAGCCAATCGAAGAGAAAATAAAATTATGGAATTGGAAATTTTCAGAAAATATAATCGTTTACAATAAAATTAGAAAAACCGGAAATAATGAAATAAAAATAAAAATAGAAATAAAATTATACCGTAGAATAATTATTTTATATTTACGTCATAATTAATTATGTTTCTATAATAATTTTGACAAGGATGCAAATAAAAGGGGAAGGGATTTAACAAATTTTTTCCGGTAAATATAATTGGTGTAAAAATTTGTTAAATTATATAATTACAAGTTATATTATAATAACTTTAAGCATTGGCGACTTATTTTTAAAATTCGATGACTAATTATAATTATTCAAAAATATGAATAATTATAATTAGGGGAATTGATAAACTCGGGATACTCTCATCTAACTTTCAAGACAAAAATAATCCCCTAATCTTCCAATTTTGGTATAATACTTCATTTTACCTAAAAATTCTGCGATTTTAGAAAAATTCACAATTTTCGAAAATTCAGGGAGATAGAGGAATTTTGATTAAGAAATGGTTTTCAGGAAGGTAAATTCTACAAGAATTACTAAATGTATATTACAGATTTAAATTGATCATTAAAATTGATCAGTGTTAATATAGCATGGTCATTGAATACAAATCTTCTTTCCTTTATATATACACTTTCTTTATATACTTGCACCTTGATCGTGTGACAATTTGAACCATATTTCTCGAAGGTATTACTACCGTGTCCGAAAACGAGGGTAAGAGGGTTGTAAACAGCTGACTCAAACTCTACTATTACCACTGGCTCAATAACTCTACCACCGAGGTGTTCAGAAGTACCATATTGGCTTCAAAATAACCTTTCGTGATTAATATCTTTCTTATAAAATTCTCCTCTCGTATATACCCAAGGAAACGTCATGAAAAAGCAATCCTTCTAACGAACAACCATTACAAATATATCTTACAAAAAAAAGAAAAAGAAAAAAAGAATAAATATATATTTCAATAAATTCATAAATAAAAATTCAATTTCCAAAATTTCAATATTAAATATTATATCACAGAATTAACGTTATTCGTCATAAGTTGTTAAATTCTTTTTCACTTTTCCAATTTTCCCTCACAAAGGGTGAAAAAACAAATGGGCCATCAGTTTTCGATATGGCTGGAACGAAATCAAAGGTAAATCGTCATGAAACGAGTTCGTTCGATGGATTCCAGGAAGACTATGCAGTTACCATGCCGGGTTAAAAGGAAACGAATTTCCAACATCGACGATCGATGATGAACGAATGGAAATTTCGCGGCACGTGTGCGAGGTGGCGAAAAGAAGCCCGTGCCATGGTTGGTCCACGGAGAATTATGAATAAAGAAAGGATATCCAGACGTTCCGGTAAGCTTCTCGCGTTCTTTCTTCATTATTATTGGAAACCTCGTATCCTTCGATTTTTCCAAGAACATTTCGCTGGTGGCTCCTTTGCGCGGATTCCCTTTCTTCTCGTTTATTCCGGCTCTAATATATTCGCGAATTCCCAGGCTCCTTCACATTTTCCGACCACGATCTCTCTGTTCCGCTGACCTCCGGTATTTCCTTCCATTTAAGGCAACACTGCGTTTCCTTTCTCTCCTTCCGTTTTTATTTCGCCTAATCGTCGGCCAAGCTTTGTTGCGAGGAGCAGCATGCTTCCGGGGAACGTAATCGAGATTTGCCAGAATTTCATCAAAATAAATGGAGAGAAGGAACGAGGCAGGTGGTGTAAAATTTATTTTATCTTCTTCCTTCTCTCCTTCTTCTTCTTTTTTTCAACTGAATTAGGTGATGTTTAGATTAAAATTATTTAGTTATCCAGTATGGGAATATGGTGAACACTAACGAATCTACTGAGAACTAAGAAGCAAAAGAATTTTTTTCGGGAGAGATAGAAATATAGTTCCTTTCTTTTTAATTTCAGAATTAATTCGTCTATTTGATTTGATTAAAATTATTTAGTTATCCAGTATGGGAGTATAGTGAACACAAATGAATCAGCTGAGAATTAATTAATTTGTCTATCTGATTCGATTAAAATTATTTACTTAACCATTACAGAAGTATAGTGAACACAAATGAATTAGCTGAGAACCAAGAAGCAAAAGAATTTTTGTATCAAGACAAATAGGAACATTGTTCCTATCTTTTTAATTCCAGAATTAATTCGTCTATTAAATGTTGAATCTGTAACGAAGTTTGTTATTAATGAACATGTTAGTGTTCTGAATCGAGTTCATGGCCTCGACTTGGTATTCGAAACGAGTGAAACAAACAATTCGACGAGACATTTCACGACCCCTTCGGCTCCTTTTCAATACTTACAAATCCCCGATCCCATTTCACTCTTATCCACGTTTTAAATGGCAAATCTCCTCGACAAAATATCCCTCTTACAGGTATCAGGATCCCGTTAAAAATTCTTCCACCTCCACGCCACGCCTATTCCATTCAAAACGTGATACGCTTTAAATGCTTTCGTGGGAAAGCCTTTCACGGTTTTCTGCCTTTTCAACGGTTAAGGCCGCCGATATTTCGTTTATTCAACGTGATGACGATCGATCAAGAAATAACACTGGCCACCACACGGCTCCCACCAAGATTTGATTTTTATTATATCCATGAAATATAGAATATTCGAAAATAAAGTTCCATTAAGGCACCAAAGTACAGCCATTGTAACCTGTATTAATAAGCGTTATTTCATCGAAGGATTTATTAAATGATTTTTATTAATGTTCAACTTAGACTACGAGTCACTCTCGATAAAATAATATTTGTATAGCTTATGGTTGTTAATGTATTTACCCCTTTGCGAACCAATACTGCCATATATGCGATAAAAAATATTTTATTTCCACCATTATTGTTTAAATTAATAATTTAAAGGATTTTCCTCGGTTTCCTATTTTTAGTAGTTTATGCATCGCCATTTTTATATCTTGTTTTCAAAGACAATTATATATCAAAATTTAATACAATAAAGACACTTCATTATTCGATATGTTACTCAGTCCATTATTTGAAAAATGAGGTTTTTACTTTAAATTAAATTATCATAAGTTGTTCTTTATTGTTAGTATAATGCAATTAATTAAATTTAGCTATTAATTTTCCCATAATTTACGTCCTTTCGTTTTATCGAATTATTCGTAATCATTCTTACGGACTGGAAGATTATATAACAAGATGGCTGCTGTTTACACTGAAATTTACGATTTTTGGGGGAAATTTCTATCGAACGAATCAAGTGCATGTCGAAGAGGTTAATTACGCAAGTAACTTTCAGTGAAATTAATTTACCAGGCCCTGGATTTACCATCCCCGTCGACAATTAGATTATTCACCTTGACCTCCTCCAACAAAAGTACCCTAACGCGCCCTGCTTCTTCTCCCCGTGGAATTCTTTCGGCCCTAGGTCCCCGCCTCATCTCCGGGCAATTTCGCTGGCAACGGTAAATCCGGCCGCTTTTAACGAGCGAGTCGTTAAGGGTAAGCCACACTTTGTGAAACTGCACGGAATAAGACGCTACCCATCCACCACCCCCGTCTACTTCTTGCTTTATTCGCCTTTTTTCACGACCCCTCGAACGGATCGAAGATCCACTTCCGTTTGGAATTTAATTCAATAACGCCACGGATTTGTCTCTCCTGCCGCCACCCTCTGTCCTGATCGTTGTAAACTTTGATCGTGGTGCTCGAGTGCTATGACGGGGTTGCTTCTTTCTCGAGGGGATGAAATTAGATTCGCTTGTATTCCATTCGTGTTTCATTCGCTTTCGGGTATTACAGCGGAAAGTTTTCTTTGCTCTCGCGTTTGATTTTTGGCCGTGAATCTACCCGTTCAGAAGGCCGAGTACGGAACACCCTGAGGGGGTGGTTTCGTTGTTTTATTTGCAACATTCTTCAGGGGAGGTTCTATCGAAGTGACTGGAACGGGGTTATCGAGAATATAATGTAACTGTTACGAAATCGCGGGTTCGCAAATTTTTCTGTTAAGAAATATACAGTTTGCAGTATTCCTAATTTCAGTAACACCCTAATTACTTCAGGTATGTATTTAAAATAAAGAATGCTAGATTGTTGAGAACCAACTTAAATATTTTCTTTTAAATTAATTATTTTGAAGATATTATCTACTCACAAATATTCAGTGTGACTCGAAATTTTTCAAAATACTTCTGAATGATAGTAACAATCAGACAATGGCACGTAATTTCGGCAATTTTCCATCATTCCTAATAAAAAATGCAACACACGTACACAAAGACCGTATAAATAAACCCTATTAATTTCAAAACACAGAGTGTTAATGGTACCCTATAATAATTTTTCAAAGACACGGAAAAAATCAAGATACCAGAAAACCACCTTAAGTTTCCAGGTATCGAAACAAACGGTGGCTGAGAGTCACCGCAGTCGCCGCAGTGCAAGGGGTTAAACCGAGTAAGACAGTGGTGCCGGGGGTGGAGATCCGACGCCCTCAGCTTCCGTGATAAACGGGGAACCACTGTTGTTCCGTTGTTACGAAATTTTCTTACTCGCACAAATCACGCAGACGCGCACGCAACGTGGTCCACGGCGATCAGTCGTCGGTTAGTCGTGATTCTGCAGCCTCTCCCTAAATGCGTCGCGATATTGCCATAAGTCGCTGAATATTGCGTCCCGATGGCGACCGGCCTGACGACGCGTGAATAAGTAAACGCGCCCCCAGACTTTCAATGGACGCGTGGCCCCGAGTGGCATTTTGCCATCGAAATATTGCCGGGATTCGGAATTTATGGGTTACACGTGAGACGGGACATAATTCTTACGAGCAGACGCAGATGCGTAGGCATCGGGGTGCTAAATATTCGATTTTTCGGCAAGGGAAGTTCATTCCCGAGACGCGGAGACTAAGCCTACTATTATTAACCCATTTGCATCATGGCTCTACTTAAGGTGCCGTGTTCAGTATCAGCGACGTTCAACTGACGACTAGTCCGTATCACTGAGCGTGTATCAGCACCTACTCATAATGGCAGTTAATAGGATTTTCACGTCAAAAGTAAAACTTGTTAAGAATATAATGAACCGATGTAGATGAGATGCCACCAAAAGGGATCAAACGTGATCTGTGGCATATGAAGAATATTCAACAATTGATAATGGAAAAAGTCAGCTCGCGGATTATTCCGCGCTCGGTGATAATAGGCGACAGTCGTAGCTCGCGGAATATTCCGCGTTCGGTGATAGACGACAATCGTGGCTCGCGGAATATTCCGCACTTGGATGAAAATGGGTTAATATTAAAATTAATTTCTGAATAATCACTCTTGATAAAAATTCTACTTTCTTTAGAATTCGCGCTAATTTAACTATCTTCGTTGTATGCAGTGAAGCACGAAATTATTTACTTGGAGAGAAGTGTGATGAACAGATGATTGAAGTGGTAGGATAATGAGCAGGATTTTTCGGAATTTTTAAATTCCGAAATATATAATTTGTGAAATAATACAACAGTATCCAGAGAAATTTGAAGAAAGAATTATTTATGATTCTTCTCTCTTGATATAGTTACTAAATTATTCACATGTGAGTAAGAATAATGGTATAGAAATTACTATTTTCAGAAAAAGAGCATTTAGTTATTTTCCAAAATTCGTGTCATTTTATAATTTCCATGAGTCTTTATACTATCATTTTTTAATATTTGTGTTTCACTTTCTGATGTTTATTATGTCATGTGTTATATTATGCAGGTTTACTTATAATGAAATATTTGCGAATTTTTATATTCCATGATATATTTGTCGAATTTAGATCAAGGAATTGAGAAACTTATTGGTTTATTATTTATTGCATTGTTATATCATGTATTTTTATCACATATTTGACTGAGCGAATAGTTTTGGAGCTCACTGCAGTATAAACATAAATTAAGTAAAGTGAAATGATTAAATTTTGAAAAAGAAGAATTCGATACAGTTTCTGCTGAAATATTTAATTTATCTACATACAAATTAATACTAAACTAATTATGAGTTCAACTTCGCAAATATTATAAATAATATTGGTTTTTAAAAGTACTGGTTATGAAAATCTATCGAAAAATATAACTTTTTCTGGTTATTTAATTCCACTGTCATTTTCCTGAAGTTTTCCCAATAAAATTTCTATAAAAATGTTGCTTCTGTATTGTTAAAAACTCGTTTCCTGGCTCACAGAGCTCTTCATCACTTTTACAGCTTCTCCCATTCAAAAAGTTTTAAGGGAACCTAAATAGGTAGTAATCAGAAGGTGCCATTTCTGGAGAATATGGCGGATGAGTAAGTACCCTGCAGCCTGGCTCCTTTAATTTTTATTTCTTATTAGCGACACTTGAGATAGCAATTTCTCAGATACACTTTTTCCTCAGACGTGCTTTTTATATTGTCGTCGCCGGTAAACTGATTATCGAACATGAGAAACCGTTATCCTACACAGTATATGGAAGATAAAAAGAGATAGCACGTTTATCGCTATCTCTTTATTAATTTGTTGCTCCCCTCATATAGCTTTTTCAAAGTTTTATTAAATTTTTGAAGCAGATGATCTTTCTTTATACCTAAACGCATCGTGTAATAGCAATAATTATTTTTAATTTAATTTTGATAGGCATAGGAATCATTTCAAAATGTTTCAAATGGTTCAAAATGGTTCAAAATGTTTGACTCTCACTCAGGTAAGAGGATTTTGGCGAGACGATAAATTTTAGAATAAATTTCGGAATTATGGAAACAACGATTGCGAGTTTGCAGAATTATTGCTGCGTTTAAATCACCGAGTTTTGGATGTACATGGATTTAAAATGTTTATTCATAGAGAAACTTATATTTTCTCGTTTAACAGACTTACACGATATACGCCGAGTCGATAAAATTCTAAATTCTCCTTCCGTCATTAATGGTTTATTTACACGTAAAATATCGCTGGAATTGCAATATTTTTTTAATTTCGCGAATGTTAAATTCAATGATCAAAAGAATATCTCCGAGCTTTTGAACGGAAGTTTAAAATTCTTCGATTATAAAATCGTAATTTTTCCGTGGCCTTAAATAAATCTGTAGAATTTGGAACTTTCCCTGAGTCGAGACAGCCCAACTCGAAGAATATTTAGGAAACGAGCCGAACTTTTAAACGTTCGGAGGCAATCGCGAATTTTCAGAAGCTCTCAGCTTGCACGGGCCAGCTCGACTCCAAAGCTTCGTATCTCGAATTCGATGGAACCCAGAATCGTCCCTGTCGCCATTGCTACCACGTGAATGAGTTTTACGATACCGACTCGTCTTCGTTGACTTTCTCCTTTCCTCCTTTCTTCCTTCCTCCTTTCTTCCTTCCTCCTTTTCCCTCCCTCGCCGTTTTTCCCCGTTCGTAATCGATCTTCGACAAGAAACGCAGTCAGAAGGATTCGATTCCAATATCTACGAACTATCGTCACGGTTTTTCTCTCGTGCCATTCTCTATGCATACGATCCTTTCGTGTAACCCTTTTTTTTCTCTCTCTCTCTCTTCCTTTCTGCCTCTCCGCCTCTTTTTATTTCCGTTGGATCAACCTCGTTTCACGAGCACTGAAAGAATTTATTGGTTCTCGGAGAGAGGGATTACAGATTGATATTTATATTGCTGTGACGTAAAAGGTTATTTTTCTAGGGAAATACCGAGCAAGGATTAAGCTCGGTAGTCAATGCTAGTCTGTTTATTTCGTGCTGCGAGTTGCTCGGTATTATACGTACTGCTATATCGAAAGGTGATTCGAAGATAATATGTTTATCCAACATGGTTATTATATTCATATTTGAAGTGGAACAGGGAAGTAGAAGCATAAAGCTTCGAGGCCTTAATGAAAATTAAATGAATAAAAATAATTGAAATATTATGAAAATTTGCAAAATCTTGGTATTAATCTTATTATTAATTTATTTGTTCTGTTCAAAGCATTGGAATATAAGGATACATCTATTTCTTTCATCATACATATCCCAAATTTGGTTAAGAAGGTGCGAATTAAACATGTTATATAAACTTAAACGTACCATAATCGCCACAAGAAACACTCCAATGTTCATTCATCGTCAACCCCTAGCCAAATATCGGAATATTTTAGCTAAAATAATAAAACGCACCCAAGGTCCTCAATTTTCATGATGTGGAGTCCTGGAGAGTTTGGGATATGGTTATACAATAAGAAAATTAATGCATATTTTAGGCTAATACTTGTGAGTGCGTGTGGAAGGACGAAGCTGCAAGAGGATCGAGTGGACAAATTATTTTGCAGGAGGAATTTTGGGTGAACGTGACAAGGGTACATAAGGTGAATAAGAAGTACGAGTGAATTTGAACGAGTAAAACTCATTTGCCTATAATTGTATACTCAATGACATAAGTATATTATATTATAGAAAAAATGTGTTAGAATGAAAAAGTTGTTTAAAAATTATCGAAGAATGAACACCGAAATGTAATCGTTATCAGGAGTAAGAGAGAAAAAGCTTCCGGAAAAAGGTGAATCAATTTATTATTTCAAATAGTTTATTATTTACTGAATTTATTATTTAAATACTTCTACCTAAATATACTTTGAATGTCATTGGTTATTTTGTGTTATTTTGTTTTATTTTGAAAAAAGGGTGTAAGACATTATTATTCATTCTACCCACAAAAAGAGCGTGGATAGATCTGAGTAGTTGTAAAAAGAAAGTTGCATACAGAGAGTTCTGAGAGAGCCATTTTGAGAGAGAGAGTCTTGAGAGTGTCGTGAGCGATTGAGATTGAGCGAACCATCTTCATCGTTGTATCATCTTCGAGATAAAACAAAGCTGTTATCGTTACTAAAGAAGCGTCTACTCCTTTCTCAAACTTGCGACCCTTATCTACGGGGGATTTAAATCAAAGTAATCACGAACAATAATAATCGAGAAAGAAAGGGCGTGCCATGAATCGCGAAACTCCGATAAACCATAGAAAGTGTAAATTCGTCAAAATCGGAAGACAAAGCGGTTCGCTTAGAAAACTGGGGTACATTCATCCTCGACAACGGCGGGTAAATTTGCATGTGGGTGAGCAGAACGGCAGAATGGAAGAAGGCCATCGTTCATTTCGGGAACAAAAGAAAGGAGTGACTCGCTGACAGAAATAAACCGACGCCTCGAATTAATAAACAGTCCGTCGACCACTGAGCAATTTCCATCTTCCACGCGATTCGCCTTTTCCTCGTTTCTCCCTCGTTCTACTTCCCCGCCATTTTCTCCGGCGTTCCGCGAGAATCGCGATTCTGCGGCCAACAAAACCGCGATACCTGTTTCAACAGTGTGCTCCCTGATTTTATGCGGGTCGCCGAACGACAAAGCGCTGGAACGGAAAACGCGAGAGGAACGGGATGCGCTGTTATTGCACCCCACGTTCCGAGGCTTCCTCGGAAGATGTGTAGACTAAGGTGCGATCCAAAAATCGAGTTTCCGACCAGACCTTTATTCCAGTGTAAGAAAATATCGCTTCTCTTTTCTGTTAGAATTTTTATTAATTTTTTTTCTTTGAGAAATGTCAGTTATGGAGATGATGTACGATAAATCTTTGCTTTTTGAGAATTTGACACGACTGTAGGAGAATTTGGTATATAACTTTGTAGTAAAGAGGAATTTTGTTTTAGGAAAGAAAAGAATTATAAATTAATATGAATTTATGTATGTGATGAATTCAGTTCTCTTTTTAAATTTTTTGTTTGTATTTTGCTACTGAATAGATAGAACGATTTCTATGTTAAAAAATTTTACATTAATGTTTCTTGAGATAAGTAGGTTATAATACTTAATTTCTTTGGATGTCGAGAATTTTTTAATTACAACATATGTTTATAAAAGAATTATAAATTTCGGAGATTTAATTTATGTATTATAATAAAGTCTTTCATCTATTGTTTTTAACAATGAAAATAAAATTAAGTAACAATTTGTGCGCTATCAATGGAGTGCAAAGGATTAAGTCTAGATCAGTATAATAATATATACAAAAGACTTTCACTTCGTACTATCGATATAACGAATGAATATTGTATGAATTTATTTAAAAATATTCATACCAAATAAATAATTTATTTGTTAAATCTCTAGACGACGCGAACGCGACCATAATGGCGTCCATTGGATCACGAAAATTATTCAAAAATATTTATACCATGTATCAATTTTTCTACTTAATTTTCTATTTTGAAAGACAATTGCCAATTTATTAATCCACCCTGTAACACACGATACGGTCGCAAACACGAGAAGAATCATGCAAAGTGCAACCATAATGGCGCTGTCTGGATCACGAAGAGTCCACGGAAAGTCGAGGAAGAACGGCTAACAATCTCGATGTTCCGAGATCTAGAAGCAACTCTTACGACTTGGCATCGGGAACCTTTTCCAAGAATAACGTGCGCATACCTACAGATGGAATTCATTGTTTCTCGGCTGGTTAACAAATTCAAAAGAGCACTTGAGCGATATCCATCTTGATCAGGGAGTCCATTCCAAAGTGGCAGAACTTCCCGAAGAATCCTCGATCCGAGCCAAGCTGGGATAATCAATTACCGGATTACAAAGCGATCGGACACTCGATAGGAAGGAGCAACGGAAACAAGAGGAAAATATCGCGAGGTATTTCCTTGTACCAGCCGGATATCCGTTTCTCGTTAATCCTTGCCTGATCTGGCGAAGCCACTGCCGCGAAAGGAAACACGAGGACGTTGGAACGCGACGAAGAAGCGATTCGTCTGTCAGCGAAGCTGGGATCACTGACATGGATGTCTCCGAGTGTCTCTTCGCAGCTGTTTTTGCTAGTGATCGATGAATCCAGGGATCAAGAGCAACCGGATGCTTCACTTGTACACTTGGACATTCGTTTCTGGGATTTAACTGTTTCCAGAGCCTCGTTAAAAATTAATTTATAAAAATTGGAGAATGTTGAGACTAGAGATACTGAGGGAGTCAAAATGATTGGTTTCAGAATTTTTATTTTGGCATTATTTTAGTATTATTTAGTATTATTAGAATATTTAGCGAAATATTTTTTTTTCTTTTATTCAAATTCACAAAGTTATGCGTAATTATGTACCTTCGTCATAATTATTGTTATTACTGTAAGTGGTGGTTTTATATGTATGAATGGGAATGAGGTAGAACACGTGAAAATCATTTGCGATGATATAAGCATGATATGTGGGAGTGCAGTCTAGTATGAATGATGTTAGAGAAATGTTCAGAAGAATGTGCTAGAATAATACAGTTACATGACAATCGTCTATTAATAAGATTGAGAAAAAGAAGAATTTTCTAGATAGTGTGAATTTTCTTGTTTAAAATAGTTTATTGGGAAGTATTGTCAATATTTAAATATTATTATCTAAATATATTAATTTGTTAACTGTTAAAAAACGTACAAGATATTGGTTTCCATTTCTATTACACAATTACTAACTTTAATTAATTATAATATAATTATTTGTAATAAATAGACATTTGTACTGTGGTTAATTAGAAATTGGTGAATTTAGTGTTAAAGTAATATTAAGAAAGGACAATTTTATAGATGAGAAGATAGTGATATGGGGTTGGAAATATATTCATCACAATCTCGTAGTCACTAAATTTGCTTAGTGTTGGATGCAAGACCATACTATGAAAAATATATGTTAATACCACTCAAAAATTTCACTGATCACAGAGGGGTCTTTAAAATAGACTTGAAATAAATATGGAGATTTTGTAGGCAGCTGTTTAAGCCACACTGGATAATTATTTTTCACCAGAAATCACTAGAAATCTTCAGACCGTGGTTCTCCATCGAACATTATATTTCAAACTTGAAATAAACTAAATTTACATTCAGATTGTATATATGTTCTCGAAATGAATATTTCTGCATGCAATTCCGTTTGGTCTATAAAGGTGATTAATTGATCGCAATTCCATAGAACGTAATGAACACGTGCCTGGAAAATTATTTCCCCTAGTATAGTAAATATCGGTTCAATTACCGTATCGCTATTTGCTTCCCAAAGGTTAAAGTTTCGAGTGTTCATTGTAAATAGATCACAGGATAAAAATCCTTTCTTAATATTCTCCTCACGAGTATGATCTCACGAGCAAGCGCACCACGTGCAAAAGCACTAAAACTCGAGCGGAGCTCGAATGCTATTTATGATCGACTATGAGCAGTAAAACTCCACCAAATTTCGTAATCATTCTAATTTAAGATCGTTTACACAGAGTGCTATTAAACTACGCCTTGCAACAATTTTATCCTTTTTCCCCTAATTTCCTCCATTTAATACATTTCACGAGAACCGTTTCCTCACTTTTCATTAATCGATACATAGAAATCATTATTTCTTTTCTTAAATATTTGTAAAATTGTTTATTTTTACGTATAACACGGGATGGCCAATCTGTTGTTTCTGAAATTCCATTATTTCTACTATTAAATATTTTTTTTATTACTTTTTCCTAAGTATTTCGAAATTCTTCACAGAAAATAATTTATATTACTAATATAAATAATTATTTTCAATATAAATATAAGTAATCTTTAAATATATTATAATATCTGATTATTCTCGTAGTCTTCATAGTAATAAATGGTGTTTTTCCAGAAACAAAGTACCATAAATATTAAAAAAATCAACACACCTATGAATTATTATATTTCTTTACCAAGAACTTCGTATTTCCCCGAGAAAACACACGAAAAATCCACATCTAGTAACTTTTTCCCATAATTCTGATCTACGTACATAACCAACAAACCTATATCACACTTATGCCAGAAGAGAAAAGTAACCAACTTCTCACATACGTCAATAAGCAAAGCATAACTCGATAGCTATAAACCGACTATCCAAGCACATTCATTAAACATCTTCGATCTCCCACAAGAGCAGCTCGCAGTCGGGGGGCTGAAATCCAAAGAGAAATCCGAAAAGGAGAGATCAAGAACCCGGAAGCGTTCTAGCACCCGGCAGTATAGATCGGGGGTGAAATTCAGCGCAATCATGGCGCGAGCATAGCGTCACGATTTTCGTGGCGATAAATGCAAGTCGTTGGAGTTTAAAGGATTCCATAGATTCGTTCATAGATCTTCGGGGAATTGGAATGAAGCAGCAATTTGCGCAACGCTGGCTGCGTGCTTATTGCGTTTTATTAAGAGTATTAAGATGGGGGATGAATGCCGGGGTTGGCCTGGGAATCGAAACGCGCAGACTGCTTTTGTCCGGCCATCGTCACGGGATTCGAGTAGTTTTAGAAAGCGGAAACGAAGGTGAACGGATTCTTCGAAGGGTGCACTGATTACCCTCCCTTATAATTTTCCAGCGAATGCGTGGCTTAAAGAATAGTTCTCAGATCGTACGTTTGCTATTCGGGAAAGTGTGAACGGCAGCTGTGAACATGTTTTCCCTCGATTCGGGTGACAACTATGATGTGTTAAACGAGGACTGGATGAGTGCGATTTCTAACACCGAATTGTAACGAAATTTTGTATCAAATTATAAAATAGGGATGAAAAATGTTAATTACATAGTGGAATTTTGTAACGAGTGACATTTTTAGAACCGAATTATAATGAAATTTTGTTATAAATTAGGAAATAGGGACGATGAAAAATGTTAATTACATAGTGGAATTTTGTAATGAGTGTGATTATTAGCACCGAATTGTAATGAAATTTTGTTATAAATTAGGAAATAGGGATGAAGAGTGTTAATTAGATAGTGGATTATTTTTAATACAAAAATATTACAAACAGTGAGTGTTGGTTTTATGAGCGTGAGTGTGAGTGTCGCTATATGATTGAGACTCCTTTGTTTATAATTATGCAATCTATATGTTAATATAATATAGGCGAGTGCCTGTGAATGATGTACAGAGAATGTGCAAGAATAAAACAGTTATAGAATTATCAAGGAGTAAACACCACAATGAAATCGTAATAAAGAGAAAGAAAAAAAAAGAAAGGAGAAAATTCTAGATAGAGAGAGAACTAATTTATTACTTCAGTATGGTAATATCTTTGGTGTATTATTTAAATAATTTATGCTTAAATATACTTTGTTTCTCGTTAATAACAGTAAAAAATATTTTTGTCCCATTCTACTCAGGGAAACTATATCAATTAAGTATTAATTAATCTTATTACACCTAAGTAGTAATTACAGCATTGACCAAAATATCAATTTCGATTTCCAATAGACTCCTGTGTAATATAGATAACGTAGAAATGATAAAAATTATATCAATCAAGAATTCATAAATTTTATTACATCAGAGTAATACTTAAAACATTGTTAAAAAATATCTACTTCCCTTTATATAGTTATTTTATTCCTTACAAATTATATTACTTATAATACAAGAAGTTTAGATATTGGTTGACGAATAATACTAAATTTTAATGAATGAAATTTTAACGAATATGAATAAATAATAACGAATATTAAAATTTTAATGAATAATAACAAATTTTATTAACATCTCACTCCTCCAAATATAACTGTGGAACCACTAAAAATGTCTTTGTTTCATCAATCTCCAATTTTAAATCTCGAATGCTGCAATCACAACAGGGTGGAAATTAATAAATTTCCTCGAAGTCCATCAAATTCTTCGAACACCTACAATCCCATCCGAACTTTCCTCCAATAACCAAAGCAAACGATATTCTCATCTTCCAATCGAACTTCTTCTCGCCGAATACCTAACAAGCACCCCGAATCATCCCCAATTAACGTGTTCCCAAGTCGCATTAATTACTCACACTTGAAAACACGGAGAAACTTTCAAGTTCCCAGCTCTCCTTGTCTAGGACGAAAATAAGGGAGGAAGAGAAAAGAGGTGGGAAAGGAAAAGAAAAAATAAGAGTGGCAAAGGAAGAATCGTTTCTCTGGAACGCGCAGCGATTGTCGACGAAACGATATTTCGTTTCCGGAGCGTTCCTCCGTTTCTCGAGACGCGCGGAAGAGACAGGAAAGAGGAGCGATGCCACGCCGCTTTATTTCTCCACGGTGGAATCTATCGAGAGAGCTTTCGATACCCTATGGACGGCAAACCGTGAACAGATAGAAACAGGGGACAGACGAAAGAGAAGAGAAATCGCTCGCGAGTGTATCTCGAACAAATATGATAAACGTCCTCGAAAATACGGTTAAATTTTGTTTGCAATCATTCCACGAGGTAAAATCGAATTTTCCTTTTTTCTCCGTTGATATTATGCTCGCCCAAGTGTTCCAGAGACGTGCTCTTGGCAAGATAAAATATCTTCTCGCGTTTTATTTCGCATTTCGATGAGAAACAGAGAGGGTGGCTCTCGATATCGGAACGAAGAGATGGAAATATTGCCAGTCGGATTATTTCTGCAATTTTTTAACCCTTTGCGCTCGACTTTTTGGCTAAAGAAGGGTACGAGTTGAAAAATGTTATAATTTTATAAAAGTTATCATATAATAACTAACACGTAGAATTATTTAATTTCGATACCTCGCACACGGTTATATTGTTGTAACACCATGCCGTGCGCACGTTTAATCGGGATTCTTTTATTTGGCGCCGGTAGGACTGGCTCAGATCATTTCGATTGCTGCCGTCGATTTTCGGAGACCCTTGTGTAAGAATATATAAGATTAGGCGAGCTCCGGTTACCGATAAGGCGAGGAGAAGCACGTAGCAGTGATAACCGAAGTCTCAAGTTGAAGCGGCGATACGTTTGATCCGCGATCAACGAATACAGGAGGCCCATCCTTAAAAGGGTAGGTCGAGAAGTGCATGGACACAGTTTACGGGAAAGATGAGAGCGTGCGTACCACATAGCGAAGAGAAGAATATCGAATCGGCCACCGAGAAATAGACTTGTGACCTAGTCCTCGCTTTGTAAAACCCCTTACACTTGGAAGATCATAAATCGTCAACTTTACTAATCTCATCGTCAGTTTTTACGAGTTCTCAATCCTGTCCCGTATTTTCTCAAAATTTTGAGGATATATAGTCAAACCTGTTTTTGAGCGGCATTTACTCGATAGTTTTGCGTATGATACCAACGTAGTGTCACCGGACGGCATAGTGTTAAATTTGATATATTAATTAATATCGAGCTTCGAAATATTTATGAAATGGCGACTGAAAGGCGCCCCTCGAGTGCAAAGAGTTATTCATCGGGTATAAGTGACTGAAATAGAAACGTAAGGTAAATCTCGAGTGAAAATACATTTTCGCTGGGACGGTTCTCTAACCTCGATTAATGGCAGCGCGTGTGTTTCCGGTTGGCGTTTAACCGGCCGGATCTCGTTCGAATACACGCGTAATATGATCGTGTTCACATGGGGTGTTTGCAAATCTTAAATAAGCGTTCCGTGCTTGTTGTAAACAAGTGTAGCGTCGTTTGGTTTAACCGAGGGAATAACTTGCAGTAATAATCTGGCAATGTTACAGAATAATCTGGTAGAGGAAATTTTATAATTAGCACTGGTGGAAACAAATGTGGAACACGGTGTATTTACAATCGTTAGTTTAATCTGCGTGACTTTGGGGGATGTAAAATGTCCGAGATTATTTTAAAATATTTTTGCGAGTATTATAAATCGCGATAGTGATCTATCGCTATTATCTTTTGCTCGGTTGAAATATGTTATACGAGAAATAAATATGGTAGGAAAATTCAAATTTTTGGAGAAGATTGAATAAAATTTTAAGATTTTTTAGGTGCATCGTTAATGGTACTGTAGAAATTAATATATGATGAACATTTTCGGAAATTAATTTGTCGAGTGGATCATTAAGTTTTAAAGAATAGATAATGGGATAAAGTTTTGTTATTATTGTAAATTAAAAATTAATTTAATTTAATAGTTACTGTTTTAAGTAAGATAAAAAATATTTAGACTTACAAGTATATAGTCCATCGATATGTGACGGAAAAACTGAAGATACCTATTTAAATAAACTACCTAATCCAAATTTCAATTTGCTATCACTATTTGTAATCTCAATTATAAATATTTTCAAATCTCAATTTACTATATATATTTATAATAATACATTTTAATATAATTACGTTTCTGTATAACCAAAAACACGAAAATACCTGTTCAAGCTCAAATTTGACTCAAACCTAACTCAAACCTGAAGTAACTATCAATACAATTGTATACATATATATATATAACATATTTTTAAAACATTCGAAGATACCTGTTCAAATGAACTATCTAACTTAAATCTTAATTTACTATTACTACAATTGGGTATACATATATATTTATAATAACACATTTTTAAATAATTGCACTAACGTAAAACAAAAAACTTGAAAATACCTGTTCAAGTGAACTATCTAACTCAAGCCTAATTCAAATCTGAATTAACTATTAATACAATTGCATACATATTTATAATATCATCTTTCTAAAAAACTTGAAGGTAACTGAAGGTTCCAATGAATTACCAAACTTAAAATAAAAACAACCCCTACTTAATAGAACCATCAGACAAACAATTCCATCGAGTCACCACAACCCCATAACTCTACCAAAATACTCACAATACCAGATCTCCAAGATCTCATCACCTATTATATAAATCCTCATATAAATCGTGAAGAACCTAAACTCCAAACCACCCTTGCAGCCCAAAAAAGCACCTATCAAACGCGATCATCTTCCTTTTCAAAACCACCCCAACCTCACCCAACACCTGCACAACCGTTGTCCCATTGAAGGTGCGGACGATCAGTCGAAGACTCGATGACTGGATTTTCGCAGCTGGGATTCTGGGACGAGATTCGAGGCTGAAAGTGGCGGAAGAGCACGAGAGGCAATGCAGGTGGCGATGCGGCAAGCAAGTGCTGGCCGGCTTTCCGACCGAATCCGTACACAAACATTTAATTCGTGCAAATCGATAGACGCCGCTGCCGGCGTCGCTGGCCGGCCCTCCGGCTTCGATTGAATTTCAAATCTTTCGCAATCAATATCTCGCGGACAGCCGCGCGTACGCGTCACGCTTGCAAATTAAATATTGTTTCCCGGACCATCCCTCTGGGGGGTACCTTGTTGCCTATGATCGTCCACGGCGCAACGGGGCACGTTTCGAGCTGCGCCCAACGCGTTTGTTTCTCGTCCGCTCGCTACTCGCCGATGGTGAGCTTCGTCGCGCGGAACGGTGAAAGATCATGGGGTGCTTCTCTCCTGGGTTCTTCGTTTCTGTCGTATCCGTGATTGAGAGGAAAAACGCCTCCTGCATCGTATTCACGATTTAGAGACATTTAGAGTCCCGCAAATGTCAGTCCTTATCACTGTTCTTAAAATTGCGGAATTTTCTTCGGGATGTAAAATTCGTCTTTATCCATTTTCTCTGGGTTTTGATAAATAAATGAAGCACGAGAGAGTGAGATTTTTTGAAATCGCCTTGTTTGGACGAATTTTTATTATAAATAGTGTGTAGGATACCATTTCCAAAGAAATCGCGAACCGACCATTGCCAACGAAAACAAATTATAAACCGATCATTATTTTCTAGAAGCAAATGGAAAAGTTATTTTAAGTAGCAAAATTAAGCTGCGCGGCTCCTACGGAGGGGGGGGGGGGGAAGCGTAGGTTAAGAAAAGCATAAAAGCATAATCCTTGACGACCAAAACAAAGTCCTTAGAAATCAATTGTATCTAGCACGAGCATTAGAGTGCGTCTTTGTGTGTTTTTGTTTCGTTATCTTGGTGTTCTTTTCCTAAGTTAAATTAATTTATGAGTTTTGAGTTTGTGTTATTCTCTTGGCAATTTTTGGTGTCTCAAAACCAGTTTCCGCCATCCTACAATAGTTTATATATTTGTTTGATCGTTAGATAAATTGGTCGAGGGCACCTTATATGGGGTGTTAGAATAGAAGGGTTGAAGAATTTAAGGTAAAGATGTATTGGGTCTTTCGGAAATTGGTAGGTGACCAAAATGTAAGAACCACCTTATTGCCTAGATTATACGAATGTCTCAGGTGCCAACGCTGAGCAAACAGATGCCCACTTTGCATATGATACCCTTCTTACCCTCTCCCTATCCTTCCTTATAACTCAAACCTATACACAAAAATTCCAAAGGCAGACATGAACCACCCGAAACCAATTAAAGCCCACCCCTGCCTCGAGAACTAGCCCTTAATCACTTGCGCTAGAAAGACGTGCCACGCAAGTCCTTATACTTTTGTCGCAGAATTACCAACGACGTGGTATACACGTCGTCAGGCAATTATCACGTCGTCACAGAAACACTGGACCCTTTCGGCACACGCTGTGAATTTCTTACCAGCACAAGTGGTTAATCAACAGATATTCCCAAAACCTACAATACCCTTTTCCACCGTACAAAATTGCCAACGAAAAATACCAGAAAGCGGCAAACAAGATACGTGCTGTTTATGGCAAAGGTGCAGTAGCTGAAGGAGCTATGCAAAAGTTCTCTGGAATAGAAACGTCGAAGAATTTAAGGTTTAATTAATATACAGGTCCCAATGAAAAATTCAAACTATTTTAATCGAGTAATTTTATAGTATGCGCTTCATGACACCATTAGCTTGCATATTCAAATTACGTAGATTAGATAAATAAATAGTGTACCTGGTGTAACGACTAATGAAGGGTTAATTTAATGGAATTAATAACAGTGTATCATGATCTTAATTTAGACCTACAACACGTGTGACGTAGGGTATAGTAATTTACACGTCAACTTAATCTTGCGTGAGTGATGAATACGAATATATGAGCACGAGAGTTAAGCTTATATCACGTTAGGGTATTTAAACAACGTTATTTGTCCAACACATTATATGAGATACTTTAAAACTCAAAAATCAACCGTTATAACTATATTCTCATATATACACGATACTATTGTTAGTGGTGGATGAAATTTAATAACAATAAGAACAATTATTTATTTAATTACTAAGATTATTGAACACAAATATTAGGTTGAAATATAATTAATTTATCACAATCACACGCTCACACGTCTTCTCACTATTAATACCAATTGCAACTGACGTATGCCAAACCACTCTTCCTTTTTTCTTTCTTCCTTCATACATTACATTACATACACAATTCACTCAGTACCTTAATCATTACACGCATACTCATTTATCATAATAACCTGAATTCATTAGATATTTCCATCCCATGCATACTTGTTCCACTCATTCCAATACATATATATTTAAAAATCTATGTAACAATTACCAGAATTATGGTCATTAGCAACTATGTCAATCAGCAAAATAAAATTGATATCGCCTAACTGAAAAATTGTGAAGGACTAAGAAAACACTGTCCAACAAATTTTAAGTTCTTCTCTAATTTGTAATATGCAATAGGTGATTCCTGTGGAGCTTACTTTCCTGAATGCAAAGCTGTAATCAAAATTGCACTACCATGCACAGCATGGTGCAATGTTCGGGTTTAAAAATCTATCTAACCATTACCACAACTATGACAACTACACTTTGCACAAATAATTTCTTATCGAATATAAACAATATCTTTTTTATTTTTAAATATTATTCAATTTTTCTCATTTTTATAACCAATCGAGACTAGCATAATTCATAGCCTCAGAGTAGTTAGAGAAAAAATAAAAAGAGAATGAAAAAAGAGGAAAAAGGAATATAACATTCGCAATTACAAATATTTATAGTAACTCGGGTACGCATAATCAACTGCTTTAAAAGTGCTCTTTAAATACGAAAAGCAAACTTTCATCATTAAAACGCAAACACTTGTCCCGTTGTAGGAACTGCAACTGTTCCACGATCGGTATCGCGTATTGCTTTCACAACGAGTCAGTCATGCGCTCGAAATGATTAACAAAGCAACCATAGCCCCTCGATAACAATTGCCCATTCGCGACTAATCAGCTGATTAATTGGTCAAACAAGAACAGCATAAATCTCGGTCGAGTTTCGATTTCGCGTTATTATATTACCGCGTGTGCAACATTCGTTCAACGAACCATTCAACCGAATCACTGCTAACGTGGCCTAGAGTGATTCCATTACAATCGGATAGGGAAGAAGGAAGAGCAAATGATTTCCTTGTTTCCTAGATATTTTCGACATTCAGCAAATCGATATGCTTCCGTGCTAGGGGAAAACAGGGAAAATAGGGAAAATGGGGAAAATATTTCGAGAGAAGAGTATATTACACGTTTAACATTCGATCCCTTCACTGTATAGACTCAAATCACATCGAAAAATGATTCATTCACTAACAGACTAAAAGCCAGTGTCACTTATTCGAAACTTCACAACTCGCACACAGGTGCACACAAATATTGTAGTAATGATAAAATAAGAAGCACTCATTTATTAGAATAGAGTGTCCACGTTAGGAATTCAGGCCTAGAATAGGGTTGAACAAAGAAAATAAAAATAATATAATGTGGGGCGCGTCCCTCTCACGGGGGTTGCTTTTCTTGACATCCTCATTAACATCGTGCTATGATGTGTAGAGAGAGTAGGACGTAAGAAAGGGATGCGTTTCGTCCTGGGCCTGCTAGTGAACTCGTCAGTAAAGCCTTCTAGCAGGCCCTTAGACTGGGGATACTTAGGTAACATAAGAATTTATATTTTTAGAAGTCCAGGATTCACCAAGGACTTGCGTCAAACCTCGAACCTCCATTTTCCATCTAGCAGTGAGGATATGAACATTGGTCATTGTAATAAAATTGAAAGACAACATAAAACAACTCTATACGACCCTCTTTACGACTTCTTTCGACTTCTCGCTACGAATCTTCACGCAATGCTCCCAGTAAATGCTTATCCTCCGCTTTCCCTAATTGTTCTCTAAAACTACCCTCTCTCCTTCAATAACCGAAAATAATGCAAGTCGTCGAAGAGTGATTCCACGATGGGCCCAGTTCTAGTCCTGTCCACTTGCCTATTCTCCCTCCCTATTTCACACACGTTTCTCGCACAGAGTTCTAAAACCTGCGATACTGCATTAACGCATCGCAAGAAGAGGTCAGCTCTACTACTGCCAAACCGAGAAACAGGGAAGACGAACGATTCAATTTTTTCCCATCTCGTCGGCCAGGTGAAACGTTAATCACAGCACACCGGTTACGGGTGCAAATATAATTACGTAGCCCGGCAAATGTTTGACTAAGCCTCGAAGCCATTCGGCCGTGGAATACGTACAAATTTAATCAAGGATCAAAGTTTGCTTAGGTTTAAGCACGTTCCAGCCGGATCGTCCTGACTGGGGCTTTGCGGGGTGCAGCCTCTTAAGGATCTGAACTATATCCTAGGCGCGCATAAAGTATGAATCGCATAACTGACCGCTTACGTAAACTGTTTCCCATTCATGCCAGCAGCAATGTCGCGATTCGAACAGGGATTTGGAAAATGGGGCAGAAATTGCTTCCGCTCTCGCGGCGACCGTGCTTTGCGGCTCATTCTGCGTGTAATATTATGCATAGATTTTACGCTTGCTATATTATTAGATCGTTAGGGGGTAACGTTCTTGGTGCCGCTCAGGCCTGGATCGTGAAGATGTCTATGGAACGAAAATCAGGTTATCGATGGTAATGATTTTCTTTTTGGTAATTGCAAGGGATCCTTGTTCTGTGAGATTCATTTTTATTTTTTTACTTATTTTTTAATTGGTGGATAATTCTGGGATGTTTATGGGGTTATTAGAGCGAGAGAGAGAGAGAGAGAGAGAAGAGAGAGCGAGATGGCTGGGAAAAATTTCAGAATAATATTGCCTGTTTTATATTATGGGGATTCCCCCCACGAGGATTTATATATTTATTTGAGGATTCTCCTTGTTCCTGCAGGTGGTACATTGCTTCTTAGCCACTGTGTTGCGGTTCCTATGATGGGCTGGGTGTTCTATGGTGCTGGCCTGTTGGTATTGATAGGGTAGCAGATCGAAGGACGACAGGAATAGGAAGGGATGCGTTTCGTCCCGGGCCTACTAGTGGACGCATGAGTAAGGCTTTCCTTTAGCAAGCCCTACCTTAGACCAGGGATAGTTAGGTGGCATAGGAACTTTTATTTAAGGGAGATTACCGAAGACCTGCGAAAAAGTCCTCGAACCTAACTCAAGTAGGAATCCACCTATTGACGAGGGAGAGAACTTGGTCGCTACAATATTATATTTGATTATTTATGGTTTGATAGATGGACGATTCGTTTTTGCTTACGGGTATCAGTGAAGTATGGCTGTTTTCATCTTTAGGAATTTTAGTTTATAGTATTAATTACTTGGGTAGGTAATAGAAATGAGATATTAAATACGGTAGAAACATAAATTTCTTTGGTCGATCATCTTTGGTCTAATCTAGGAACCGCTAATTCCATTATTAATTAATATTTCAATTATTTTATTAACATAAAACAAGGTTCAGTTCTTTTAACATAAATAATATAGGTCAAGAATTAAAATAATTTGTGGCTTTTAACTATGGACGTGTTTTACTAGATTTAAGTTTATGGTATTAATTTTCTGGAAAGGTAATAAAAATTAGATATTAAATACGAGATGAACATAAATTTCTTTTGTCAATCATCTGTGGTCTAATCTAGGAACCGCTAATTCCATTATTAATTAATATTTCAATTATTCCATTAACGTAGAATAGAACGTAACATATTATTCTATTAACATATAACAACGTTCAGTTCTATTAACATAAATAATTTAGGTCAAGAATTAAAATGATATGTGGCTTTTAACTATGTACACGTTTTCCTAAATATATAGTTATGCCTAGTTATACCAGCATTGTCCTGTAATCTAAACAAGAAAATAACTGTTAGCGTTAAAGCGTTAACGAGTGAAAATTTGCAGCTAATTTCGGGAAAATTGACGTCAATTTCTGTTACAATAATAACGCGATATATTACTGACTTCTCGTGTACTATAGTTAGATACCGACACAATGGTGCCGAGTATTAAAAATCGATGAAAAGGACAGGAGGAGAATGAAACAGAAATCGATAAATCAGTCTACCAATTACTCGACCAAAAAACGTGAGCTGCTTTATCCGACAACCTTTTCTCTATTGACAGCCAGCAAGTCTTTTGTCAATATCAAGAAACGAAGTTTCTCAAGTCCTACTTAGAGCTTCGATAGTTTACTCGGTTAATAACTTTAGTTTGGATAGCGATTAAAAGTTCCCCAAGTTAGATATCTTCTTAGCTTCTATCCAATTTGTCGATTGGTTTGTGCTGCTGATGAAGTTTCTTCGAGGAAGCTACCGAAATCATTGATTTATTCCAGAAGCCAATACGGTGGTCAGCGATCGAAATTGAGTATAAAATCATACAGCTTCGAATAAATAATTACGATCTCTCATTTCATAAATCTGAGTAATTTCGTAAAATTGCATTTTTGGCATGGTAATAATTATGATTATAATTTTATTGATAGTCAGTGATTGATATCAAAATTTAAATTTCGGATTCAAAATTATTCGACAATATAAATTATATTAATATTAATTATTGAAATATTAATGATTATAATTGTTATTATTAATTATTGTAATTTATATAAATATCAACTTACCCAACGGAGTAACGAGCAATCCTGTTAATATACCATAACGTGCAATCTGACTCGGATGATTGATAGTTTCGAAGATATTTAACTCGAAAGTTTCAAAATAGAGCAGTGTCCAGCTAACTGTCGTAGACCATATCTAAACGACGACAATTATCAGGGGAGGTAGGTGCTACAGGAACTACCCGCTGTTATCTCTCTTGGGTTCGCTCGTTTCTTGAGCGCGTCGGAGACGAGAGCGAGAGACCGAGTAGACCACGAGCAAAACAGAGAGAAGGGTCCGAAGGGTTGTTTTACGACGTGTAAGGTATTACAGTCTTTACAAATTTCAAGTTGATTTATTTACGACGCGTTTTTCCTCTACACACAGGTATTCAGATCGTCGCGATAAGAAATAGCGAAATTTTCGCTTAATTATTATTTTTCGCGCCAATCCCAATTTTCTAAATGCATACTATTCATATCGTAATTAAAAATTATTTGTCATAATAAGTATAGTCATTTATACTATATTTATCCGAGAAATTTCGAAAATTTGATTATCCTTCTTCTCATTTAGTAGTCACCCTCTAGTTGTCAAGTTATTTTGATACCAAGAATTGCAAAAATGACTAGATGACAATTAAATAATTACTACTGTACCTTCATTATTATAAAATATTCCAGGACAAGTCAAAAGCTCCAAAATAGAAATATTAAAATATTGGTTATCTTCAAACTTGCCATCTGACAATCATACACATACATAAACACATATACAGCTACGTACTTTCCAAATACCAAACTTCATGATAATAAAGTACTCACTACTGTGTCATACAATATTCCAGGACCAACAAACACTCCAAAATAAAAATATAAAAATATTAAAACATTGGTTATCCTCAAATCTATCACCTGACAATCATACACATATATAAACACATCTATACAGCTACTTTCCAAAATCTAGACTTTTCCGAGAGCCCCTCCGCGATTTACAAGGACATCCGTCAGTCTCCTGGTCCCCAACGAGAACTCGTATTTTTACAATGTCCGATTCACCAGGAAGTCGATGTTTCCGCCCAGCTTTCATCAGTCCCGAGCCACGAGCAGATCTGAATCCGTGAGCCACGCATTCAGGATCCCGGCTATGGAAAGAGCTCGCAGAAAAGCGTATTGTCCTAGGTCGTTCCTTTTGTGGCCGTATCGCAATGTCATGTCAACCATTTCTTATTTTTCTTCGCATGTAAGTCGCGTCATTTCGCCTATATTTAACCAGTTGGACCCCTTCTCAAACTCCACGAATTGTTTCAAGGAGCTTGAACGGTCATCCGAGTTGGATCTACGAACCCTACGCCCCATCCGTTTTAGGTGATTGCTTTGAGTTAGTCTCGTTACCCTAATCGTCTACCTAATCGTCTAACTAATCTTCCACAACTTCCCATGAATGTTTCAAAAATGCTTGTTGCTTTGAGACCACGACGAAGATAGATTTAGGGTCACGAGCTAATTCGAAAATGCTTTTGCAGCTGTGCATTTTTAATTTTTTGGAGAAATCGTGTGCTAATGAGATTTAACGAATATTCCAAAGACAAAAAGGTGGAATTTTTAATATATTCGCTATTATGGTGGTCAGTGGTGACTATCACTGATCATTATGCTTAAACCTTGGCAACTAGAAATGACTGACACACTAGTGGAGCACACTAGAGAACAAATAACAGGTTATACTCCTTGTACCTCTGAGTAACCCTAATTTCCTCGCTTCTATAAATTTATATTAATTGAACAAGTTAATTGACAATGACTCTTAACTGTACCTCAAAATTTAGGATTTTAATTAACAGTAGAAGAGTTGGTGAATAAAAATATATTAATTTAAATATTAATATATAATTTAATTTATATTAAATTTAAATATATTGAATATATTCTCCCAAAGAGGAAGGGAAAATAGAAAAATAGGAAATAGGATAGAAATAAAAAATAGAAAATGGGGAAAATAGAAAAACGAATGTGACCATAGAAGGATGAATTTTAAGTTTAAATGGCTATCATATGACACGTATGGCGTGCATTGTCAGCGTTGAGATAACAGAGTATTTCCTCAAGGTTAGGTCGAGAGAACACCGATCGATATACAAGCTCTCATAATCCTTCGAAGTGTCCATTGACACTTGCTAATAGGTTCTTTCGAAAACCAAGACCATATAAAGTTCCAGCACAGTGCCAACTGCGTCGAGGAAAAACGGATTGAGGATTTAAGAAAGCGGAAGATGAGATCCTCTGATGGCCACTTTCTTCATGAAACAAGCAGATACACTTGTGCTACACGATTTGGTCGATAAAAGGATTAAAACAGAAGAACCTGTTGTGGAAATTCCTAGTTTCTTACAATTACATCCATTCTATCATAGGCAAGGTATAATATCTATTTAATATTTTACATGACTCTATGACACAAAACTGGAAACCTCATAGATTTTATCTTATCCTCCATAATTTAAAGCCACGAATTTATGAATTTCACACAACTTAATTTCCGTAAGTGTTCTGTCAGAACATAAATTCTTTGATAGATATATTACGCTATTTTATGTCAGATTATGTTATGGTGGAGAGCAACGCGAATATTTGGTTCCTGAGACGCTATCATAATCCTCGAGTCTTACTACTGAAAGGTGACTGAAAAACAGAAGATAAAAGATTTATAACGTGATAATCGATTAATCCAATTATGCGAATGATGGTCATAACTCGTCCAAAATTTTCTGTTACTTTTAAATGCGAGTGCAATTGTAATTAATTATAAATCAGGCTAGTTCTAACTAGCCTAACTTCCACGAATAAAATAAAATATCCTGCTATTTAATTTAAAATATATTTTTGCACAATAAATTTTTGGGTATTTAAGAATTATTAAACTTCATAAAGACCTTCGATACAACCACGTCTAATTCATTCATCTTTCACACTCGATCCTAACCTAACTTTGAGTACCCTTTCAAGTGATCCCATTTCTGTATATATTTTTCCAGAATGAATTTTTGAATATTTAAAAATTATTAAATTCACAGAGACCTTCGATACTACCACATCCATTTATTACAAAATACACGAAGCGATATAAACTGACTTTCACACATAAAATAAATGTTCAACTATTTAATTTAAAATATATGTAGAGATATATTGGATTGGCATGAAAGTATAGAAGAGATGTTATTTAATTCTAAAATATATACTTATTACGAGCTAAACGTACTAAAAGTAATGTACAACTAAAAAGATTAAAGTTAATAACTGATCTACGATTACGCGACTTGGCACTCTCCTTCTTCTCGATTCTTGATACAAACTGTCTTTCAACATTGTTCACTCGCCTTTTATTCAGTCACAAACGCACTACATATTCGCACGACACATCCCTATAACGCATAACACACTCTTTAAGTATTCGTTCATCTTTCGTACCCGATCCTAACCCAATATCCACACTCGTGAGGCTTAACCCTTTGCACTCGACGATTTTTAAAAAAGGGTAGGAGTTCAAAAATTTTCTACTATAGACCTGACGATATGTTCTTCAGCAGTAAATAAAAAATCTATCATAATTAACACGTAGTGTCACATTATTTTAAATTTGACATATTAATTAATATCGATGTTCGAAATTTTATCAAATATCAACTGAAGGGCGCGTCTCGAGTGCAAAGGGTTAACTTTCGTGCAAACAGTTGTTTAGTTTCGCAGATACTCTTTCAAATGGTCCCACTACTGCATACATTTTTGAACAGTGAATTTTCGAATCTTTAAAAATTATTAAACTTCATACAGACTTTCGATACTACCACGTCCATTTATTACAAAATGGACGATATACATCAAGAAGAAGGATTAATATTGCGAACATCGATCGTATTGAAGGGTTTTTATTCGACTGTCATCCACGATGAAAGGTTTCCCCTCGATTTTAACCGAAATATTGTTTTCAATTTTCATCCCTCCTGGTCGGTCTCGTTTCCAGTCTTTACCCCGCAACTTTTTCCCTTCCTTTTTCTCGCGAGGAATACGTCGTTGAATAGCTTCGAAGGAGCAAATCTACAGAGACGTCAATTCGTTTTATTCGCAGGGACGGGAACGTGTTTGCGAGGATGAAATTTTATATAACACGGTTCGACGTCTTCTCCCTTCTCTGCCCATCAAATACATTTTGTAAATACGTTGAAGCGACACCGTTGCGTTGCACGAAGTAACGCACGAAATTCAATAAACATCCACGGATGCAAGAGACTCTAATCCGTGCAAATAAGATTTCACTTGTGCATTCGGGCGTGTGGTAATATCGATCAGGCGAGGAATTTCTTATAATAAGCTACTCGAAATATCATTTAAATGGAATAATCACTGCGTCAGAATTTACGAGGGAATCTCAATTTCTTAATTTCTGTAGAAAAAATTTTGGAGATTGAAGCTTCCTTATTAATATAGCTTCCTTATTAATACCATTATAATTCCATTATAATCTCCATTCGATAAAGGCAGACGAGACTTTAAAATTCGATTGCAGTTTCGATTTATCACGGTGGAGATTACTGACTCTGCAACTAACATAAAAATTTGAGAAAAGGTAAAGCAAGAACTACCTCATTTTTTAAAATAAATTGATTCGATATATTATTCTAAAATAAAATAGAAATGAAATAGTGATTACTGTAAAAGAAAATTGAGCCCAAAATTGAAACTTTCTAAATAGTTTTCTATACCTGTGACAGTCTGAAATTTGATAATAATCAGTGTGCATGAAACAAATTATATTCACATTTTAATATTACGTGATTATTATACGATAATAAACAATTCGTTCGAGTAACTCTTTAAAAAATCACCAGATGACGAGTTGATTAAAAACTTGAAAATCTCATTAAAATTTTAATCTATTTGTGTGTATATTATTGCAGCTTCCACCACAAGTTTCTGGCTAACCTGTATCTATGTTAAATCCTATAAAATAATCGAACCATCTAATTTTTTTGACCAATTAAATCCTGAAAGATATTTATTTTTTATCCGGATTCCTGAAATCGGATGATAATAGAGTGTGCATGAGGTAAATTATATTTATATTTTAATATTACAAGATTATCTTACAATAATAAAAAGCTCGAGTAAATTTTCAAAAGATCATAATACGACGATTAATTTAAAATTTTTAAATTCCAATAGCTTCTAAGACTACACTTTTGTGCATGTTACAGCAGCTTCCAGCACAAGTTTTCAGCCAAGCTATATCCCTATTAAACTCCATAAAACAATCGAACAATCTCAACTCTTTGACTAATTAAAAATCCACAAAGATATTCATTTCCTAATTTACCGAGCAGAGAAATAATATTTCGTAATTTCTTTAACGATCCGGAAATCTCGAGAGACTGAAATCAAACTTCGGGTTATTCACAGCTGGAAAATGGCGTTAAGAAACGAACGAGATCCTATCCGCGAGAGCTGGTCGAAATAATTCGCCGTTCTGTCGCATTAAAATTTCATTCGTCTTCCTGTCGTATCAGCCTTTAATTTCTTTTCAAGGCACCTGAACCGGAATTCGCTTCGACAGATTCCAATCTCGTATCCTGTCGGTGACAGGTGGCGCTGACGCAGGTTTTCATAAACTTTGTCACCGACATTATTGACGCCGGATTCGACGACAAACGTTAGTTTAATGCAGCCACGATATCCTGCGCGATGAATATTCTCGTCGCCGCGTCGATTTTCATTAAAACCACGCGCTTCGTTGTGCAACCGGCTTAAGCTTTTAACGATCCTCAGCCTTCCAATTTCCCTCTTTTTTCCCCATTTTTCCTGGAGAATCGGCGTTCAGAATGCAAGAAAAATACAGAATTCGCGTGTTTCAGTGCGAACGAGGAGACTCGTTTGCGGAAGAGATTGACACCGTGTGACAAACACGGATTAGAGGCGAGAGAATTAAATTAGTGGCTGTAATGGCGTCGCAAGGTCGATCTTCTTTCGTTTTCTCGAAAAGTGAGCTTCGATTGCCACTCGAATGGTTATGCAGCACCACGACTAATATTTACCGTGCTTTGACGAATTTGCGAAATTTCGCGGTGCATCGGGATAACGTTAATGATATGGTATAACGGTATATACAATGCAACAATAATTTTATTATAATTGACCGTGAATTCGCGAAATTTTGGTATCCTCTGTGCAGCCGCTGTCGGCGTTAATTATAGATCATAAGTTTATACAGGTAATATCGCAGTAAATTCCTTCCTCGATAAATTGCATTGTAATAGATAATATGTATTTAAGAAGGAAATCCTTTGACGTTTAAAGCTGAAATATAATGTACAATGGGTAACAAATTAATATTGCAAATAAAAAATTATTAAGAGGATGAATTGAATTTAATCTTATTTATGATGGTAATAAATTGAATTAAAATTTAATAAATCATCGGCTGTTATATTGGAAAAATAATTTTTAGTAGAATCGGTCAGGATCGTGGTTTTTCGGTTGACGATCGGTAAGCCACAGCTAGCTATATAACCGTGGTTTCGCAGCTCGAGCTCATTTGTCGATTTCATTTCGAATTGGACTCACCTAAAGTTTCATCGGGGTGGTTCGGAGATGTGGATGGGGTGGACGGTGGTTATCGGCTAGTACCGTGGGCTAACTAACGACCACTGTCCACTTCAATCACTCGGATAATTTTTAATTACTCGATAATTTATTGTTACGATGTAACTGATCAGAAAAATTCAATACTGGTAGATTAATTAAGTTTAGAATGTTTTTGAGCCTCTTGACGGCTATGAAACCTTTCACATTGGAGTAATAATTTTTTAACATTGTCAGGTCAATGAATTTTCTAGGACGTTCCTAAAATATTTTTGAGCTTTTTACAAACACGGAATCTTCGACATTGGAATAATAATATTTTAACATTGTATGATGAATGAATTATCTAGGAGATTCCTAAAATATTTTTGAGTTTTCCTTCAGTCACGAAATTTTCGACACTGGAATAATAATTTTCTAATCATTTTTAATTTGCAATACGATGGGTAAAAAAATGTAATATTGTTTAATTAATTTTCTAAGAAGCTTCTAAACACAGACATAGTCACGCCAAATTGGTACCGTTTTTCAAAGATTATTCTTAACTAATTAAATTAAGGTATTCGCAATTTATTAAAAAATTTAGAATTACTTCGCGTAAAATTTTTTACTACAGTTTTACATACACTATGTCACAGAATTTCATTTATGCACGTATGAAGTGTGCGATAAGTAGTAACGATAAGTGTGTAAATTATACGTTATGTAAACGTGTGGCACCGGTCTATGTATAAATTGTTCCTGGTTTGTTTTTGCAATTAAATACAGAAAAATTGGCTTTATCGTACACGGACGATATGTGAATGCACTTTCAGAAATACTCGAATACGTGTATAGGAACTATGGCAATTGTGGTGTAATCGTAACGTTCGTTCCACCATTGCGCTAATATCCGTCAACTTGAATTCCATAACTTTTTCGAAACTCACAATTAGACAATCGAATTACGCAATTACACGTGCTTATTCCGTAGTTGTTACAGTGAGTGAAATCGTGATGCATGCAGAGTCAAAGATGCTTGAAACTTGTAAGTATTGTTTCAACAAGTTAAACAGTCTAATGAGTTCTCTCATTTGTGAACCGTAGTGAAAATGCTGAGTTTATAACTATAATGGACCTAGTCCAGTTAAGTTAACCGTATGGAAACTGGCTTCAGCACGAAATCACGGTTATTAAATCGTAACGTAATATCAAGGTTAGCGGTTTAACAACGTTTAACACCGTTTAACTTGATACGAGTAACGCGTGCTTTAGAGCATAGTTCTCGGTTGAAAAATGTAAACTTCCTCTATCCACGCTTTTGCGATCTTACGTGGAACAGAAATCAGAATTTCTTGTTTCAATCCAAATTCATCCGCTTTATAGAATAAAAATATCATTTTCCCTCTTTAATATAAATTTCCATTCCTCTTTATATTTTAATACTCTATAACGACAATAATATTTTCTTACTTTATTATTGGAAATATATTTTTGGAAATTAGAGAATGATAATAAGAATAATATATTCCGGGAATAATGATTCGACAAATGAAATACAGAATATTCCTATTTTAAGTATTAGTTAATCTTCTACACTTTGAGAATTGTTTAATTCGATATCTCATCGAGTTCAAATTTTTAGTGATTAAAAATTTTATTTCGAAAAAATTAACACGTAGCTAAATCGGAAATTTTACTCAGAATTTATCTCATGTCACTTGTTATTATTTTGTAATTAGAAATAGGAGTGAAACAATATAAATAAACTTTAATAAATTTTATTTAATATTTAACTTTTAAACCTTTCGCTACTACGGATGACTATAGTCACCGGCTACAAAAATTGAGTACAGATTAGGACAAGTGCTACCGTTCCTCCTCGCAAAGAATTGCAAGCGCTATTGCGATGGTTGGTATTTCCTCTTTTTCTTTTTCCTTCAAAATACTTGTTCCACGGGAAGAGACAATGCTGCGACACCCGCCGTAGCGAAAGGGTTAATATTTCCTGTTTGATATGATAAACGGTGTAGCAATCACCTGAGTGTATTGGTACATGATAGATTTTGCAAATATATCTCAGGCAGCGCACTGACCCAACGACGTTGATGCGAAACAAAAGTGCATCGGGAGTTTACTCGTGATCGGTCAGCAACATTTGGGCATGAAGACACGAGTTAACACTTTGACTGCCAGGCCAAAATCACATGTTTCCCTTAGGACGCCTGAAGTCCTGTACAAAAATTAGCTCCCCAAGACATTAGTCGAAAATGTCAATATAATTAAATTTTCCAGTCCAATTCTATTGAACTGTAATGGCTATAACAATTCAATAGGATTTTCCTCTCTTATTTATATAAAAAAATTAGCTCACCACGATATTAGTCGAAAATGTCAATATAATTAAATTTTCCAGTCCAATTCTATTGAACTGTAATGGCTATAACAATTCAATAGGATTTTCCTCTCTTATTTATATAAAAAAATTAGCTCACCACGATATTAGTCGAAAATGTCAATATAATTTGCACGGGAGTGCACCGCAAGATGCGAGATTTGTTCTAATATCTTCTTGATGTTCTAATAAAAATTCTTAATCGTTCAATGGGGCACTTTTTATTTCAATGTATCTTCTAATTAGCGGTTATATTTAAAATGCACCAACTGTCAATTTTCATTCAGTGTTGTTCAATGTAGTTTAAGCAGTTCAAACGCACTCTCGTTACTAATGACCACCATGGCGTCACAGGAAAAACCGTGGCCGGTCATATATGACCAACGTGGCAGTCAAAGTGTTAACTCGTGACCAGGCAACTGTGAGTTTGTTGTGTAACAACCGTATATTTATTATAAAATTATAGTTTACACACGTTTTATATCCTAATTGTTCACTCTCACGTTTCTTATAACAAACTGAACTTCCTTATAACACATTGACTCTGATCCATAGCAACTGCACAACACCACCATTCTAGATCTTCCACTCGCACTTCTAAAAACATACATATCTACATTCGTGCCATTACTCAACCTCACACATTTACATTCATACTAATAAAACCAAATCCACAGCAACAATGTGTTGAGAACAACTGTGAACTTCTTTCATTTTTATCAGCGAAAATAGAATGTAATAACGAATCGCAGATAAAGAACGTCGTCATAGCGAAACAAGTAAAGTACAAAGGGGTAATAACAGAAAAATCGTATTCCAAAATACGAAACTCAACGTCCCCAGGCTAACAAGGAGTCCAATCTCTCGAACAGGAAAAATGTTGGATTAAATCCCGAAATCCTTCAATTAACCCGTAAATTTACCCAGCACTTTTATTCACTTAACACGAACGCGAATCCAAGCCACAGGAAAATGCGGCGAATCGTTATTCCTGGCCGCGACAGCCGCATAAAATTCAACCAACGTCGTTCCACGATCGGAATCGCCAAACAGTTCCCGTCAAACAGCGTTCGTTTTCGCGAATCAAGGAATCCTCTCGGCTCGAGCCCGCTCGTGCCCGCTCAAGCGTCGCGCGTTAGCGTCCCATAAAAATCCTGCAACGTTCCCGTGTTTTCCACCGACTGTTTGCCGATACACCGTCGATCCACTTCAGCGTCATTTCCGCGAGATCGAGTCCCGACACCTTCCTGTGCGTCGCCCAAAGATTTACACTTGCTGCTTGAAATTCGACCGAACACCGGCGTGCATACGTACACCGAACACGTCCGTGGAATCTTGCCGCGCCACGAAATATCGGCTCCATCCCTTTTCACCCCTTTCCAACCCCCTACATCCCCTTGCAACCCCTTTCCAACCCTTCTCCACCCACAGAGTACGCGAAGCGTTTCGCGACACGCCGCATCGTCACAGTGAATTCGCGAACTCTAGTTTCTGCCGAACGTTCTATGCTTGTGGAATTGGAGAACTCGTGTTCGGGTTATGGCATGCGAAGTTCATGCAGAGTTCACGAGAAGTTCACGAGGAGACGTTTGTTTGGCGGAGAAGTGATTTCGCGATATTCGTTTGTTTGCTTTTTATAATAATTTATTTCGCGATTTTTTGAACGCGAAAATCTTGGATTTGAGGAATTTTGACATGATCTGCAGGGGGGTTTAAAGATGTTCCGGAGAAGAGAGATTTATTTTAGTTTTCGATTTCTTGGACGAAGAATTTTGACCGTGCAGGTTTCAGATTTGCGAAGTTTCGCGGTGATCAGGAGAGAATTTATTTACGATCCGGGATTTATGGTTTCGGAGGTTGAGAATTTGATTTGTGATTCCAACCCTCTCCTAATACCCTTTCGATCCCCTTCCATTTCATTTTCAACCCCTTCTACCCCTGGAGTACGCGACGCGGACACGCCATATCGCCAGAGTGAATTCGCGATCTGGAGTTTTGGCCAAACGTTCTCCGTTTGCAGGATTAGAGGGATTCGTGTCTGCGTGATTCACGGTGCATGTGAAGATACTCAGTGGAAGTGATTTTCCCATTTATTCTTGCTTTTGTGAATTTTTCCCGCGAAATCTGTGGTGATGTGAAAAGGATTTTAGATTGAATTTTTAACTCGTTAGGGAGTTTGGATTGATAATTTACAACGCTTTTCTTAAATTTCTGTACAAACACGTAATTAAAACAAAAATCGAAATGAGAAATAGAAGTGTATACGAAAAATTAATTTAATGTATTGTTTTTATTCTTCATATTTTAATTGTCAACTACGAGTACTATAAGAAATCTAACAATTCTGATAAAATCGATTAAAAGAAGAATAGAAATTACAGCGACAGAAGTGTATATGAAATATTAATTTATTGGGCCCTTTTATTTTCCATATTTTAATTGTCAACAACGAGTACTATAAGAAATATAACTACCTTGATAAAATTCTGATAAAGTTCTGATAAAATCGATTAAAAGAAGAATAAAAATTATGAGGGCAGAAGTGTATATGCAATATTAATTTCGTGGGCCCTTTTCATTTCACATATATTAATTATCAACAACAAATACTATAAGAAATATAATTATTCTGATAACGTTTTGATAACATCGATTAAAAGAAGAATAGAAATTACAGCGACAGAAGCGTGCATGAAAGATTAATTTAATGGGCCATTTTTATTCTTCATATTTTAATTGTCAACAACGAGTACTATAAGAAATCTAACAAGTCTGGTAAAATTCTGATAAAATCGATTAAAACAAGAATAGAAATTATAGAGACATAAGTGGGTGTGAAAAATTAATTAAGTACATCGCTTTTATTTTTCGTATTCCATTGTAATTGTCAACTACGAGTATTATAAGAGATGTAACTATCCTAATAAAATATTTCTCCAAAAATTATAACCTGTGGAAATAAAAGAAATTAATTGTAAATGAAAAATATTTGTAAATCGAGGAAAATATCGTGTCTGGGGTATGAAATTCCAAGGGACAATGATTACGAAATCATTGGTAAACGCGACTGCCATCGAGCAGCTTCTCTTGTTTCGCCAGGGTAGATCTACAGTTACGAGGAACGTTGCCAGGAAGCGAAGTAGAAACTGAGCCAGAAGATGTTTCGCAAGATCTATGTGACGGAATACGGTACTGTGCTTCCATGGAACATGCCCTTCGCCACCGTGAAGATTCTTCTTCTCGAGAACAAGGGGAGGAATTTTTCCTCAAAGTTCATCTCGCGCGAGAAAGGGCAGACAATTTCTGAATTTTCTGATCGCTTCACTCTACCCTGCCTTCCTTTGACGCCAATGTGAATACGAATACAAGTGTCTTTGATATTTATTGCAACAGTGATGCGACGTTTATTATACCAGTGTCTATGAATACTTGACTCTCCATTTTTCCCTTTCTTTCATTGAATTTAAAAATTAATTAAAAATAAAATAAATTTCGGGGAAGAATTATTTTTGTCTAAAATAATTGGGTGTACGTGGGAATAAATTTTTAGGTGATCAACATGTTTGCAATTGTGTGACGTAGGGAAATCTATCCTGGATGCTTGGAATTATTTTCGAAGAATTTTTCACATGCTGCAAATGTTCAATTACGACTATGTAAAATTTGATAAATACATAAGTTAGAGATATTATATGATACATCATATGTTATATGGTTTATACAAGATGGACTAGGCAATTGGGACACGTTTCCTTCTTGCAATTAGAAAAAATTATTATTAGAATTATTATTAGAAAATTATTATAAGTTTTGTTGTAGTTTTAAAAAATTATTGCATTGCACGATTCAAAGAGATTTATATTTCCAAAATTGCGTTTTTCTGTGTGTAACAGTGAATATGTATTATATAGTTGCATAATTTTTCACCCAGGAATGTGTATATTGTTCTATGTGGATTTGTCTTGATGATAAATCACCAAAGCAGATAACCCTTATTATTTTCACAATTAAATAACGATGATGCTTGGTTATTAATGTCTCCGAATTTTTCGCGAAATTAAATAGCTCCGAGTATAATTTATTTTTCATTATAAATTCAAATTTTTCGCGAGAAGATAGAAAATTGAGATATAAAATACTGGGAATGTGTGTACTTTTGGGAATTATTTTCGAAGAAACTATTTACTCCATCATTCTGAAAACTATGAGGTTTTATTGGGTAACTATAAGAGTATAGAAAATAATTTTTTTAATTTAAAAGAATGTTGAAATTTGGAATTATAAAGCGTATTTTTAGCGTAGTGCTTCGATAACAAGATCTGAAATTGATATTATTCCCTATATGACCAAAACAGGAATACAAACAATTTTCTTACTCTTTATGAACGTACTTAATCGATGAACCTTTAAGAATTGTCAAAATGAGGCAATTTTCAAGAAAAAATCTATGTTTTCGCAAAAATTTTATGTCTACCTGTGTATAAAATGGTTGATTAACACTAAAGCTACTGACTTATAACAAGTAGCTGTATATATTTTACAGAAATGAAGATAACTGTAGTGATACAAGAAAGACGAATAACTATTAATAATTATGTTTCAATCTGATTAAAAGCAAACCTAAATTTTGTCAAAAATAATTCATATATTCCCAGAAATTATTAAAATAAAATATCTGAAACCATTAAAATATTTTGACCCCACTGATAATCCCAATGTTAAATTATTTATTTTCCATCTACACCAAGAATCCCTCTCAATAAAGAAAATACGTATCTAAAATTATTCATAAATTATTCTCCTCTCGCATGAAGTATCCCTATAATTTAATTTATCACAAAAGAAAAAAAGGAAAAGAAAAAAAGAATTCATCTCAGAAAATTTAAACTTATTAAATAAACGTGACCCCACAAAAATAGACCTCTTAAAAGCAATCGTCCCTATCCTCCACCATTCGTTCCTAATTGCAATTACATCTGGAATATCCACGTTCGTCGATCTAAAAATATGCAAAGCTCTTTCGCCAGTCCTGGGTATCAGAGCACGAGCAGAGTCGTCGCGATTTCAATTTAATTCTTATCCACTAGACCCCGAAAGGATTTCCAGCCGCATCATAGACACCAGGCCGATATCATCGTGCTATTCTCTCTGCGAAAACGCACTCGAATAAAGACGATCGCGCAATTCTCTCACCGATCGACCTACTGGCCCGTTTCCCGCATTTCCTTTTCCTCAGCTTCGACTCGAAACGCCGTTGGAAATCGCCTTTCTTGCCAGGCGATTCGTCCCGTCTGCCGAAATTTATAGCACCCACCCACGACCCATTCGAATCCTCGTCTGTATTTACTGTTTCGTCGCCAATCCACCTATCTCGTGCCACGATCTCGTCAGAATTATGGCACGCTCGCGTCCTATTCGTCATCGCCGGTTCACGATCCGCGCGGATCGACCACGAATTCCCTTAGTAGCTGCTCTCCGATTTTTACAGCCACTTTCGAAGTCGAATTGATGACAACGGTTAGAGATCGAGGATCCATCGAAGATCGGATTCACCGTTTGGGTTGATGGTTCCCTGTGATTTGGAAGAATGGGTGGGGTGGGACAAACTTTGTGATACGCGTTTCCCTATTCTTGTTATAATTTCTGTAAATTTTTAGTAATATGTGAAGAATGAGAATTTCACGATAATTAATCATTCTACGTTACCCAATTAATATTGGAACTGATCATTTACTATTTAATTTTAATTGATTAATTCTACAAAATAACAAGCAGAAATTTATTTTAAATATAAAACGATAATTATAACAATATAAAAGTTAATCAACACAACGAAATTAAAATTAAAAAAGAAAAAAATTTTAACTGTGGAATTAATTATTCTGATTAAAGTGTATAAAAAAAAATAAAAATTTCTCCATATAAAATCAACGACATGACCAGACTTACACAAAAACTACAATATTCGAACACCAGGAAAAAATATCGGTAATAATTAAACTAAACTATAACTAACTATAACTATAACTAAATTAAACTAAACTAAACACCTAGAATCGAAAATACCTTTTCTAAAACGAAAACCTAACAGCACAGCAACCCTTTCCCCCTTGTCCCATTGCGAAAGAGCATCAGCCCAATCGTATAGAGTCGGAGCGAAACGAAATTAAAGCGCAATCTAAATCCCATCCGCCACCCCTAACACACTTCCAGCCCTTCGATCAAGGATTGGGAAGTGGTTCCCAAAAATTTCCTTAACCGTGCGAACTTCTCGATCGCCACATCGAAAATTCGCGACACGTGCAATTTGCCATCCGCCGAACTCCTGTTGGATCATTAGCGAAGTATGTTCGTCACGTATCCTTCGACGAATCGGTAAGTCCCAAGTTCTAACTTGGAGGGTCGGGCCATAGTCGGAAACACGTTTCGATATTCCTACATCCGTGACTTAAGCCATGATCACGTGCGATTTATGAGGGATTCGTAAGTGATCCCGGCGTGGATCTCTCCTTAGGTTTATCCTTTGTGACAAACTGCGACAAATGAGGACTCGTAATACCGTTTCCAAGTGTCTGCATACTAGTTGGCTTCTGATAGGGTTTAATGCCATTTTGAAGATATCGGTGGGCATTTTTGGGGATATGTTAGTATAATGGTTAATAAAGATAATTAGGTGTGATATCGTGGATGTTGGTTACAAATATATTAAATACTGTAGAGATGACTTTGGTGGTGATATATATATATTATAAAATGTTATATTATTATATATTTATATATAAATATATTATAAAATATATTATAAAATATATTACATATAAATAATAAATTAACAGTGTGTAAGTGATGATTAAACACACGAATTGTCTCTCTACACGAATCTACATCGATTCCCAACTTAACACTAGAACTACCGATCTTTAATGGGTACCTAATTATAACGTGCATAGATTACAGTAATTTCAACGATACGATGAATATGAGTGAATATATTGATTACAGTTCCTTCTTAGTATGAGTTGATACCAATTTTATTCTTAAAGCAAGTGTATGTGTTCGGTGATTGCAGAAAGGAAAATTCTGAGACCAGTCATTTTCACTGGGTTGGTAGTTCTAGTGTTAAGACAATGTTCAATGTATTGTATTTGTCCAGAATATCCTGGCTGCGTATGTAAATCAGACTGGAATTTCATATTTATTGGAAATTGAAGAAAAAATATTGAAAATAATTTCTGACTGGGTACAAAGACCTTATTTTTGAATATTCTGATACATATGTATCAGAATACATACTTGTTTCCTTTGATTTGTAATAACAAATTCAGATTATCTATTCTCGACAATTCATAAAAATTTAGTATGAATAAACTAAAAAGTTTTAATTATCTTATATCGGTATATTTCTTTTAGAAATTATGTTTGGATTTCTCTACTATCAATACAGTCTATTCTCCAATCAGTATTACATAGATATAACTAATTCGATTATCTTTGGGAAAAATCCCCAGAAAGTTCTGAAAAATATACTTTACATTAATTTATATTAAATAAAATATATAACCACTACTACTGACTACACGAAGCAACAGCGTACTGATAAAAATTAGTAATTCAAAGAAATTAGTGATCGAATAAATATGGCATCGAATACGAGGTTCGAAAATACGACAAAAATTATCGTTTACTTTTTCATTTTCGAACGTTTGCTTTTCATCGGATTATACAATTTTTGCAAAGCCAATTTATCCCTCGCATACCACTGTGCGGCTAACTATTTCAACAAACTTTCGCGCTCGATGATCCGCGAAAGATCGCAAATAAAAAAAAGCCGCGAATTTTTTTGTCCTCTGTTGTTTCAACGCCGTGTCCGTGATTTACTATGGATCCGAAAAATCCCAGCAAGGCGGCTAAGGTAGCGAATATCGCGAATTTTTTCCCCATCCCCGATGCGACGTGTGCCACTGATTTATTGAGCTGTTTCTCGCCCAACTCGAGAGAATATTCGCGATTTCGACGATGGCGAAAATGTTAAAATAATTATTATTCGCTGATTCGTCTATTTAAAATTTAAATTTTTAAATTTCTCCGAACGAATTTCGATATCCCCGTCGCGGGATACCGTCGTCTCTCGAATTTTCGGTTACAACGAGCTATAATTATTTTAAAGGAATTCCGACAGCTGTTCGAAACAATGTTACGAGATCAGCATTGCAAATGGAACGAATTTAATTCATTCAATTTTGGCCACATATGAATTGGCAGTGTTTAATTAGTACCAATTTCAAATATGCCTGCTACCAGTTCTGAATTAAACGGGCATGTCTATTTGCAATTAACGAGTGCAATTAATTATTGACAGGCAGTCGCGATTAATCAAGATCGTTGGAAACTTTCGGAGAACGAGTGCCATGCGAAAATATTTTATGTTTTTATGAAATTTTTGTGTCGAATATTGGAATATATGGTACATAATATGTGTATTGGATAACAACAAAAAAAAGAGTTGGTGAAATAATTGACTATTTTGTATTTTTAGAAAATATTTAGTAAGTAGTTTGATATAGTCGAAATTTTAATTCAAAGAATTTCTGAAATTTCATAATTATTTATCAAAATATATTCAGAAAATTGTAACACGTATATATGTTAAAAATGAGAAAGAAAATATTTAATTCTTCTCCATTTCATCGTCAAATATATTATAAATATATAAATAATTATGAAATTTCAGAAATTCTTTGAATTAAAATTTCGACTATATCAAACTACTTACTAAATATTTTCTAAAAATACAAAATAGTCAATTACTTTACCAACTCCTTTCTTTATTTTTATCCAAAGCCTCTATAAAAAACAAACAAGGATAAACAATAAATTTCTTCAGAAAATATTATCACCATGCAATAATCAACAAATGAAAACGTAATAATTAACATCAATGAATATCAACATAAATTATTCTGAATCCTTCTTTACTTCAATTGACTCCATAAAACCCCTCCTTATATTTCCTTATATTAAATAAATTACTACCTCTCCAACATCTTATGAATATTTCGTCAAAATAATTTTCAATATTCTCCATTTCAAAGTAAAAATTGCTTCCCAAGAAATTTCGATAATTTATGTGCGTTTATCGGAAGTCTTTCATTTTAAATTTCACTTTCCATGAAATCCAAGTTCCAGGAATTTTCGTCTGTCTAAACCAGTGCAACCAATATATCTCGACACACGGAAATCTCTGCAATGTGCCTCTGCATTTCCTGTACCCTTCAGGAAGTCTCGCGTAAACCGCGCTGCAATGGCGACGCTTCAGGAATTGTTCTGTCGCACCGGCGAAATTAGTATTCTGGAGGAAAATTTGCGAAATGGCCGCGTTACCGTGCCGGGTAAACACGAATCAGGATTCATCCCGAGGAATAATTGTCCCGGATCAACATTACTCTCTTACGAGCAGTTATCTCCTTCGCTACGAGTCCTCTGATTCGAAGTTTTGATAACGCGCCGCGATTTCGTTGCTGGGATTCGACATCCGCAGGAAATCGCGGCATTATCTGTTTAGATAGTCGCTTTCCTGTACGACAGTCTGACTAATCGAAGAGCTTCATTTCCGTTTACATCCCCCATGGCAATTTTCAGAAATAAAACCGATATCGAGACATAAATTTTGCGAGTATTTAATCCTTAAGCCCTTGGCTTATAAACACGTGTGAGACTCGTGGTCAGGTTCTCGAGCCAAAACTGATTATCACGAGCCTGGCTCGTGGTAAATCGATCGGGTCAAGGTTGACTATCACGGGTCTGGAACGTGGTACGTCGGTCGGGTCAAATATAAACGCCACGTGTCACACCTATGGTTTGTCGATGTGCTCCATTTCAATTATTAACCTTTATTGTTTGTTGTTTAATTTAATATAGCGTTTAGTTCTAATTATTTATTTGTTTCCAATGTTTCATTTGTATTTTTGCGATTTATTAAATTAACTTTTCTCCAATTATATTATTCTAATAGCTACGACACTCTACTTAAGACAGATTTGCCGAGCCGTGGAATGGCTCCAAGCTGTTTTGGGACCACGCTGTTGAATCTTAAATCGTAGGGCAAGGGGTTAACCCTTCGCGAACTACGGTCCCATATATGGCTCGCATAAAGCTCACATAAACCCATTCGTTGTGGCCACATATGTTTAGAATTTGATATCTTGGAGTGCTATCAACGAAAATAGATACTAAGCAAAAATGTGCTCTAACAATTTGAAATGCCTATGGTGGTAGCAACTCGACTCCATGTTAACTGGTTACCTTCGAACTGTCCTGTTCGTAAAGAGTTAATAAACCTCTTCTACATTTTTATTATTATTCTAAATTCGAAAATTTTCCTTTCTAAAGAACAATAAAAGGAAATATTAGAACTCCCTTCTAAATGAGGAAAACATACGTTCCACGATTTTTGAATAAATTTTTATCGTTCGTGTATACTATATATACCAAGAAGCAACCGATGTCTATAGAACCAGGCAAGAGTTTCAGCAAGAAAGTGGACGATTAATTATCAGGGAAACTAATTAAAAGAGAAACTATTCGATTAAAGGAAGAGGGGCAAGGATGAGAGATGAATTTGCAGGAAAAGGGATGGATTTTTCGAGTTGCAGGAAAATAGTGGAATTTTGCAGGGTGAATATCCAGATGTGATGTACGATCGCGGAATGGTTGTACGCGGTATGCAGCCGAGTTATACGGAGGATGTTACACAGGTTCCTAATCCTGAGAAACTGACCCATAAATCTTTGAGTACGCTTGTCGGTGTCTAGCACCCACTTGGGTTTACGATACGTTAATTGCCATTCACTGCGATTTCACTGAGATGTTCAAAGGAGGAAGTTAGTGGCCACCACCCGGCCATTTGTTATTATTAGCGGCATAAAAAGCGACGCCATATTTCTTTGCAAGCAAATGAATATCGATTGCGTTGCGTCGATATCGAACGTGTACTCTTCGCGTAAAATAAAATTAACGACGTTGTTAATTTATTTTAATTAGCCCCTGCCATCGAGTACATTTTATATACGGTATTTACACGAGATATTTATCGATATTAATGGACAAGCTTCTTTAATCAAGAATTACGAGAAAATAATATCCCAAATACGAAGGAATCCGTCGAATGAAATTATGGAGGATTTTACTCGTTTTAGAGGGAATTTCAATGTTTTCGAAATTGATCAAAAATAGTACAGGGTATATGGGAGTAATTAATTACGCGAGAGAGAATTTGCGATAGAAAGTTTGTTAAAAAAGAGGAAAATACATTTGCATGGAGCTGCTTCTAGCGAAGTAATTGATTGCTGCTTAATTAGCAACTTTGTTAACGAAACATTTTTCATCGGGGTAGGTTGCAGCACTTTAATAAATAACGAAAGTGCTTGCTCGGATTAAAATTTTGATCATTTTAAAGCGAAGAATAATTCGCCAATGAATAACAACAAAAACGCATCCATTTTTCAACCCCACCTAAATAACGCGCGGGAGATAATAAATATTGAAGGAAAATCCGCAAAAATTCTTTCGCGTATAATTCTTTCATAAATTCAATATTTCCAAAAAACGAAAGAAAATGCAAAAATATATATCACTGGAATCCATTCGTTCCAATGGGAGACGTGAAAGCGTTACCAAAGCCAGAGACTCGCGAAGCTGCATTCACCCCTTCCCATCCCCGAAGATCCCAAAATTCGACGTGGGTCAAATTATACAAACACGGTATACGGAAAATCCGAGCGAAACACCGTCGATTCAGAACCCGGCCATTCAGGAATCCCGCCAGAAAAGCAAAACCCACCGGTGTATCCTGCCCCTAACGAAGCTCCTCCAGCATCGCCGAATTTCTACAACCCCCGAAAACGACATTCTTCCCAAGAAACCAGGTCGTGAATCCGAAGCAACTGGTCCAGAATCTCAGCCGTGTCCACCTTCACCCAACAAAATATCCAAACATAATAAAAAGAAACTCCGTGCTGCGCTCTTTCCACCCTTAACGAACCTCCTCTGGCCGCACAAAAATTTCAATGCAGCCCCCCGGTGATCAAGCTCTCCGGTTATCGTGTACCGAGAAGACTCCGCGCGCGCAAGAGAGAGAGAGAGAGAGAGAGAGAGAGACAGAGAGAGAGACAGAGAGAGAAAGTGAGAGAGAGAAAGAGCAAGGGAGAAGAATACAAAGAAAATAGAGAAAAATAAAGAGGGAAAAAAGGAAGAACGATAGGGAGAAAAATGAAGAGGAAGGGAAAGGGAAGATTAAAAAATAGAAATAGCAAGAAAAAGAAAAATGAAGAAAAATAGAAAAATAAAAAAAAGAGAAAAATAAGGAGACAAAGGGGGAAGAAAGATAGGAAGGAAAACGAATGGGAAGGGAAAGGGAAGATTAAAAAAAGTAGAGACAGGGAGAGAAAGAAAAATAGAAAAAATTGGAAGAATAAAAAAGATAGAGAAAAATAAAGAGAGAAAAGAGGAAGAAAGATAGGAATGAAAACGAAGAGAGAAGGAAAGGGAAGATTTAAAAAATAGAGAGAGGGAGAGAAAGAAAAATAGGGGAAAATAGAAGAATAAAAAAAAAGAGAGAAAAATAAGGAGAGAAAATAGGAAGAAAGATAGGGAGGAAAACGAAGAGGAAAGGAAAGGGAAGATTAAAAAAGTAGAGACAGGAAGAGAAAAAAAATAGAGAAAAATAATGGGGAGGAAAGGTACAGAAAGACTGAGAAAAACACAGAGACACGAAGTAGGAGGAAACACGAAGAGGAAGAAAGAGAAGAGACAAACACACGGAGGGATAAAGAAAAATAGAGAGGGCGTGAGAAAGAGGGCGAAGCAAAAAAAAAAAAATGTTTCTTCAGGCTCTTTGCATGTATACGTAGGTCGCGAGACGAGCATTCGCAGACGAGACGTTCGCGTTGAAAAGGGCAACATCGGTGAAACCCTTGCTAGCTTCGACGATCGACCCACTGGCCCGCTTTTCAGTCTCCCTCTCCGGCGTTTTTTTAACCCTCCTCGACGTTGGCTCTCGCTCGGATTCGCGGCGGACGAGCCACTTTGCCGTGGCCGGAAGCGAAATCCAACGATTGCTGGGAAATCGATTTCTCCCTTGTCTCCTTTTTCCAACGCCCGCCCACTCGCCTCGGGTCACCACCGCGGAAAAGTTTGTCGCCGTTTGTCCACCCCCTGCCAGAAACCACCCGCTTCGTTCCGTTTCGATCAGCCCGTCTGCAGCTTCGGTTAATTGCCGTCGCTCAAAGGGCCCCGTTAGACCACTATTTTTCCTAATCCGGCTTTCCCATAGGCCCTACTTCGACTGTGTCTTCGGTTCAGATTCGTTATTTCAGGTTCCGGTTGGTTCGAGTGACGCATATGGGAATTTGTTAAGCAGCAGTTAGGGAATTCTAAGGATATCGGTCATTTTCGACTCACGTTGTTGATTTTGGACAATTCAGAAAGGGGCTGTGAAAATTTACGGGTAAGTAGTACCCCTGAGAAACGCGAGGAGTCCCGCGAAGCGCAAAATTGTACTGCAAGATATTCAAACGTGAAATTTCTTTAGGGGATTCTACAGGTAGAAGTCAATTTTGATTCATATTTATTGTTGATTTTGGATGATTTAGTTTGTAAAACTTTACTGGTAAAATTCATTTTGTTTTCGAAGATCCTGATGCTAATAGGAAGCCTATATCGATGTTACGTAAATTTCATTTTTAATCAAGAAAAGGGCCTAACTTAGGGGTCCTCTAAATCCTAAGAAACTTCACACTATGTTAGGTAGCTCTGGTGATACCTGATATGGATTTAGATTTATTGTGCTGTTACTGTAAGAGATTCCATTGCTACTGTCACTTCCTATATTCTAAGCATCCCCAATCTTAATCACAATCATCAAAAATTCTACAAGAATTTTTAATTCGCTCAATTCCAAGTCGTCAAACCCATGGATCACAGAAAAGAGAAGAATCCCATCCTGGACAATGGAAAATCAAAATCAATGGCTACCTGAACAACTCAGGGAATCCTCAGTTGTTCCCCGAATTCCAGAATCCCCGAACAACCCCAGGAACCTCTTCAGCTGGGTCGAAAAATCCAAGACACTCGGCCAAGCAGGACCAATCTCACCTACCGAAATTACAAGCAACAGCAACGACAATAATTATCGTGGCAACGTAATAAGTCCGCGGCGCCAGCTTCCGGCACGGAATTGATAATTCAACCGCACCGCAGCGGGCCAAGACGGATAACGTACAATTTGCGTCGGGTCGCGCGTCCGCGCGAGCCGCCGGCGTAAATTACGTCGAAACACGAGGCGAATAATAAATTCTGTCAGCTCCTTCTCGCTGCCTCGGCCCGGTATCTCGCGATATACGCGCGGCTGGGCTGCAGGGAACCGCCAGCACCCGCGGATGCGCCACGTACGCGATGAAAAACGACACCACGGTAGCATCAACGAACCAGAACGCGGGAATCTTTCATGCCAGGCTCGGCGAACCATCTATCGATCGCGATCGATATCTGGTACCGCGAGTTCCTGGCTGGGTCTGCTAATTAGGCTGTTCGATAGGGAGAAAAGACATGGAGAACCTGCGCAGCTGGACGAATGGTGGTTACGGACAGCTTGCTCATACCACGGGTAACTACTGTGGCATTGGTCAGTGGACCGAGTGATTGTCAGCGCGATTGATGAGTGTTTGGAACGGTGCGATAGTGCATAGAGAGCATGCTTAGACTAGACTATCGGTAGTGCGAGAAGAATGAACGAGTGCCTAGTGTTAATCCTTGAAATACTATTTCGGTGGTATTATTACTCATCAGGAAGTGTCATATTGCAGACCCTGTACTATACACCGACTATACTAGGTACAGCATAATGGCACCTTGACGCTTAAACATAAACGCCAAGTACCTGGAGTATGAGGCAACGGTTCAGTTTGTTTTTTCATTTGTAAACCCTACTTCTAAATTTCAAATTTGGAAACTCCATCCAATAACAAAATACATAGACCTGTAGTGAGGACATTCTCACCCCCGCCACTAGATGGATACTGACTTCGAGGACTTTCTCGCAAGTCCTCAGAAAACCTCCAATTCCTATACATATAACTTCCAATAGTGTATCCTAGTCTAAGGTAGGGTCTGTTAGGGTAGCTTTACTGACGAGTTCACTAGTAGGCCCGGGACGAAACGTTCATCCCTTCTTTTTTTCCTACCGTCCCTTCTATCGCCACAGCCACAAACCTACCAAGGGTCTACATAAATGCTAGACATAGTAGCTCGTGGAATATAGAAACAGACGATATTAAAATAGCGACACAGTCTACTTACTATTCGAAGTCGAACCAAGTCTTCAAAGAATTATCCATCACTAATCGTTGTCAAGTAATAAGGGCCTAGTGACAATATACACACCTAGGATACACGTGGAATTTTTGCACGTTTGGCAATGTGTAGTATCAGTACGTAGTGTGGAAAAATAGTATGAAAAGGGGTGCCAAGGGATAAGTTGAAGAGCTGCTAATGAAAGTTAATCTACTAAGAGATGCGAATCGCTTAGTGAGATATATTTTATTTAATATAATAAATATTTTTGAGAAAAGGAAACCTCTGTTCCTGCTACATCCATTCCTGCACTATTAACCTTCGTTACCTGTCAGCTATTAGTTCCCTATTGTATACCGCTCACCTGTCAATCCCTTTACCTATGCTATCGCCTATCGACCAGAGGCCTAACTCTGGAATTATCGAAGGAGTCAAACTGACACGTTTCAACTATTCTATTTTGTCAATTTCTGGAAACATATACCTGCTTTTGATCAAATTAACGCTGATTTTTATTTAAACAGAAACGTAATTATGTATGCATAGTTCTTTGTCGAGCCGTTATAATTATAATTGTTTATGGATAATATAATTAACTATTCATTAGAGGACGATAGTTGTAGTGTTTGGGACCGGGAGTGCAAAGAAAGATTATAATTTATTGATCTATAACTAGATAATAAAAGATAACGTCAGATGCAGATCACAGTGCTAGATTGCTTACGCAGAGTTTACGTCAGATCATGCACAGTCAGAGTGTAGCTCCGCGACCAGTCCCATTGTGGCTACGAGGTTAAATATTAGACTAACACTGATTGATTCGTCATGAGGCTAATTCGTGACAGTTATCAGTTGAAGAGGCTTGCTCACGTGATAGTCATGTCGAAAGAATTTGCAGAGAAAAGAGATTACGAAGTTGGATCGCCTATCTCTTGTAACTGAACACTGTCTATTGATTACAATTTTCAGGCCTCGTGTCGTACTCGTGTAAATTCGATCGTTAAGTCGGGTTCGTAATGGAAGATTAGGGACATCTGCAACCTCGGTAGAGATAGACGTGTCATAAACCTTTGACATGGAGTATGAGCAATTGTGAACACGAGGCTTGCTCCCATCTGGCCTAATCCCTATGATGATTTGTTCCATCACCTTGCTAATCTGCCAATTATCAAGGTCATCGACGGATGCTCCGGATCACTATTCAAGGAAGACTATACCGATTCTCTGATTTTATCACTTGCTTGCAAAACATCCAAAGGAAATAAAAGAAGATAATCAGATAAATAACTCGACCTAATATAAAAATATCTCAGAGATTATTATTAATATGATTTTAATAGATGTGTATGCATACACATAAGTAATGATTCAAGTGCACTTGCACGTATCTAGTTAAAAAAATAAAAGAGGAGGTTTTTAAGGAATAATTTTTGAAGGGGTGGGTTTCAGCTGCTTTTATATTCCTATCTGTTCCGATGAAAACGAAATCGTAAAGAAAGCCTGTGAGATCTCTAAAGAACGGAATATTTATGCACACTGAAAAGATCTTGTCTCGAGAAGGTGTTAGAGCAAAGTACGTTGAAAATAGCTCTTAAGTATACTGTCAATATCGTAAAAAATACATATGCGTGCATAAAGGAATGTGATAATAAAACACGCGAGGTAATGAAATTTCAGAAACTCGTATATTTTTCTTATAATAAAACTGGCTTTTTATTTAAGATAGCACTGTTATTGTTCCTTAAAATGTCGATTAAAATTCAATTTCCCCCTCGACGAAGATTATTTAATGTCAATAGGATTTCTAGCAAGAGATTTTTCAACCCTATTTATGCATTACCCTCTGCAGGGATACAAGAGAAGAAGAATAAATAATAGAGATCGATGTTTGGAAGAATTACGAGAGAAGAAAACGAGGAACGTAATTTTTTACTGTGGGATTGGAATATATATGGTTCTGAGAGAATGCGAAGAGTGCTTGGGACATGGTCATAAAAGAATGAATAGCTGTTAGGCTAATACCTATGAATGCAGGACGAAAGTGACCGCGAAAGTGAAAGAGAATCATTTATGACTGAGGAATTTTGGGTGAATGTGATGAAATAAAATAATAGTAATAGAGGTAGAGAATTATAATGAAAGAGAATAAATGCGTAAGGGTATACAGGGTGTGAAAGAAGTGCGCATGAAACAATAGTTGTCATGGAGAGACAGAGTTCTGAGTGGAGAGTCTTGAGAGTATAGTGAGCGATTGAGAATGAGTGAACGTGTATCATCTTTGAGTGAAAATAAAGCTGTTATCGTTATTAAAGAAGCGTCTACACTTTTTCAAACCTCAACCCCTTATTTACTGGGGATTTAAATCGAAGTAATCCTCTACATTATTATTTTTTGATATTAAATTATTTTTAAAAAGTGCAAATATGGCTTTGCAGAAAAAAACGAATTTTTTCTGAATTAAAAATAAATCGAGATAGGCATATTCAAAATATTCAGATGGTAAGCAATAAATAACCGTGAATTCGATATTGAATATCGTGCCAAGCAAACAACGTTATTTTCCCTGAATTTTTAGCAAAATAACGCTGCATTAAATAACAGGTCAGAATTCAAAACAAGATGAAATTTATTCATATTCACTCCAGATATAAATAACGGGATGAAAATAAAAGAAAATCGTAATATCATTTCTGTTTATTTATTTTATATCCTTCTTACTATACTAAAATATTGTTTCGAAATTATATTTAATATACAATAAAAGTTACACGAATTCCAAAATTTTTGCAATGGTCTACATATAGAATATACAGAGAAATACTAAACGTTACACGTTTCCATTTTCCATTCATATTTAAAATTCCAAACCTAAATTCTTTCTATCAACTTTCGGTTATATCGTACAATTTAAAAAAAATATACTAAATCTGTAAAACAATGTTTCTTCTAATAAATAGTATTTTAAATCCTGTCTTTCAGCCCTATCGATTAATAAATTAGAATTTTCTTAAACCATGATACACAGCATTTTCTACAACTACAATTATTACGATTGGCAAAAATTAAACAAAATTATATCCTTCTAGTATATAATATTTACAATTAAATTGCAACACGAATTAAATAAAAATTTACAAAAGAGATAGTACCTGACACGCAACATTTTCTACAACTAGAGTTACTATGATTGGCAAAAATTAAACAAAATTAGACCATTCCAGTATATAATATTTACAATTAAATTACAACACGAATTAAATAAAAATTTACAAAAGAGACAGTACCTGTTATCCAGTTCCAGTTACTGACACAATATTTAATCAACAAAATCTCGAAATCAAAGACACGGATCAGCATCGTTCGACAAAGAAAGAGGAAAAAAGAAATTCTCGTATACACGGCATCATCATCCACTCCGAAAACTGTCAAAACCAGGCGAGATCAAAGAGGGAGGAAATAAAGAATCGGCCCAATTTTCCTCGAGCCCGTCTCTAGACCCGCTTTCGTTCGGGGGGTGAAAAAGGTGGCTCGTTGATCCCGTTTCCGCGTAACCAGCTTGCAACGGTGCTATTGCCAGTCGTTTCGTATCGAGATCGTTCGCGAGGCTTGTTCCGAGCGCGGCGTCGGCGTTAAAGAGCGGAATCGAGGCGGCTGCGTGCCAAAGCGTTATCTTTTATTGCATGGGGATCGGGTCAAGCGTTGCGATATCGTGAATCATCGCCAATGGTCCACGGTTCGCTGACTGACGAATGGAAAAACGGCGTTACGACGCGTGTAATTTACCACGAGCCTCGAGTCCGCGTGTAACGAGGCTGTTATGTAAACCGATAATGTTTCGGGAATACGTGGCAACGAAAATCCGTGGCGAATTTCGTTGCGCGTGTTTGCACTTCAAACAGGTGTGTGTGTGTGCACGCATGCGCGGGAAGGACTGATCGTTGGAAATTGGGGTTCACGTAATTATTAAATTTCAGAGAAATATATACAGCTTATGGGGATAGTGAATGATAATTGATTTACTAAAAACTTTTAATTTGATCTATTTTTCTTTTCAATTGTGAATTCGTAATTATTTCGTAATTTTTTCGTTAATGTGGGGCATTATAAGGTAATTATTGTATTATTATTATTATTATTATTATTATTATTATTATTATTATCATTATCATTATTATTATTATAAAAGTTTTCTAAAATTCTACATTATTGTTGTATCGATATATGAGAAATTTAATTAATTTTTTTATTTGATATATAAAGAAAGTAATACCAGGTAAGGTTATCTTATGTTCTTTGGCAAGGGTAGGTAATAAAACAGGAAAAGCTATTCGATATTTGCTGCGATAAAGGGATGAGAAACGTGGTTGGTACACTTTAGGATTCAAGTTTAAATCCTGTTATTGGTATTCTCAATTTATGTGTTCCCCAGGCGAGGATTGTGGTCTACGAGTTGCCTGATTACACACTGACCGTTTCTACTTGCCGACTGATTAAGGCAACTCCTCGAACAGAGTATTATTAGGCATATAGAAAGTACATGAAATTATGTAATAGGAAGAGAAGTCTCCTTTGTTATATATTTAAAAATATTAGAATTTAGTTTAAAAATAAATTATTCACTTTAAAGTATTCGTTTCTACTTCCTAATGTAATATTTAATTAATTAATTTAACTTCTCCGAGCATCAATCTTTATTTCCTACGTAACAATAAATGAATTTAGAACTCACAATTACTTATACCCGTGACTAATTAATTTGCGTGTAAATAGATAAACTAATAAGAAGATTTATTTAACACAATAACAGCACGACATAAATTATAACTAAATCTCGTAAAATAAATTCGCTTCTAACTGCGGTATAATCTCTTGAAGACTCTTTCACACACAACGTCTATTTGTAACGACTATCATTCAGCTACTGATTGTTTTCTCGCGACTCTCTGTCATACTCGTCACACACACATTCTTCCACACAAACATTCCTTACACTCATACCACACATTCTATGACAACCACTACCACAATCCCCCCCCCCCCTTGTTCCACCTTTTTCTTATGGAAATTGAGAAAATTTTATAAATCACAAATGGTAATAATAAAGTTTAAAAAATATTCGTCATCGTACTATCCTCGAAACGTACAGATCCTAATATTTATAAAACACTTATACGAATATGTTCTATATCATCAGAACCGATGTATCATTTACCTTTCCCATAGAAACAAACAGTTTCGAATGAAAGAATTCCCCATTTCCGCCAAAATATTTGGCGTTCGCAAACAGTTTGTAGCATCACGCTCGTCCGCCATCCACAAATCATACTGATCAAAAAAGAACCGGATGCTCACGTGAACGAGCAGGGCTGGGAAGGTTTACCAAAGATCGGTAGAAAATTCATTGAGCCAAATGTTTCCAATAAATATTCCTCCGCAAAGATTGACACCGAATATACACTCCGGAGTCCGTTGCACGTATTTCGAAGCGAAACAAAAACGAAAACAAACCGTCCCTTTCCACGCGTTGCAACCAAAAACAAGAAAACCGCGAAAAAAAAGTCATAACGCGGCTATTTCCTCTGCAATTTTTTTTTTTTTTTTTTTTTTTTTTCAAGAATGACGCAAACAAATTTAAATGAAACGAAAGCTTTCGATCGAACCGCACACTGTATCGACCGTGCACCGCATCAAAAGCAGAGCTTCGGCCAAATTTAAAGCAAAAATAGAAAACAAGATAAGAGAAATAAAAAATAGAAAAAAAAAATTATATTTGGTTCGTCGACGGGAAAAGCGAGAAAGAGAGACAAATAGGGTGCTTTTACAGCCTCGTTTCGTCGAATCAACTCCGTAATCTCGTTGTCACCAAGTAAACGCCGCTATCGAGCAGAAAATTCACGAATGGCTCGTTTCATCTTCCTATCCTCCGCTTTTTCGATTTTCTTTTTTATTTTGTCCATAAATCAGCAACGATGGGAATCACACGGTTCGTCGGACGCGTTTAACACCGCGACGAACAACGCCAACGACATTAAGAGACCTATTAAGTAGTCCCGGCACTACGATACCGAGGACACTTTCCAGGATTTGGCAGCGGATCTCTTTACCATAATTGCACTCCAAGGGCTCGACGTGTGGCCAATTTGACCCGATAAATGGCTCTGCCAACGTTCTGGCGTCGAACTTCAGGGCTCGCGATTGGGGACGGAATTTTGGACTGGGAATTTTAACTGGATAGATAGTAATATTTCGTTTTCTATCTCTTTTTCTTTTTCTGAATTAATAACGAATTTTGAACCGGTAAATATATGTGTACGAATATGTACGTACATAAGATGAAACTCGATTCCAATAAATAAAATAAAATTATCCAATAAATAAATAAAATAGTTTAAACGCAATTTTGTGCTTCTTTCAGAGATAAATTATTTAGTAATATAAAATGCCTAGTGAATCAAAATATAACTAGGGGTTGATTTCTTACAGATACTAGTAATAAGTATCTAATAATAGTAATAATAAGTAATAATTAAAATTACTAATGAAATATATATCATTAATTTACTCGAAATTACTATTATACTATTGTTAACCACCATTTAAAAAATAATAGTCTATATAGTAACAAAATTAATAAGCAATTATTTATTTTATAATATTTTGTTTTTATTATTTTATTTATTGCAATAATTTATGTTATAATATTGTTCTTATTATTTTATATATTGCAATAATTTATTTTATATTTTGTTTTTATTATTTTATCTGTTACAATTATTTATTTTATAATATTTCATCTCTATTATTGATATGAATTATTATAATTTCATAAATTATCAATAATAAAATAGACAATTATGAAAGAAGCAGCTACGCGATTATTTATTATTTTCTTTCACAGATCATCAATGTCGAGATTGATGATTAATGTGTAGAATAAATATGTGAAGAAACTATGCGATTATTTAAGTAATCGAAGATAAATGTACTCACATCTCCTTTTTCCGGAACGTACTTGGCCAGCCAGCCCCATATGACGCCGAATCCGAGACCTCCGACGACGGCAATGGGGCCCTGGAGAATTTGATACCAGAGTGCATCCTGAGAGAACATGATGCTCTTTATAATCCCATGGATCGCCACCGATGCTGCATCATCGATTCCTGACACGGCTATGATCAAAGTCGGAATGCCCTGAAAGGAAACCAGCAACGAAGATCGAATAAGTGACTCGATTAAACGATTACCGACTACTCGCTGAAATTTAACTTAGGTAATAATTAAATTTCAATTTCTAATGTTGCGAATGGAATTTCGCGAGACGCGCCGGATACAAATGAACGTGCAATACCGTAAAATATTTGTAAAATTAAAATTTGATAATTTTTTAATAAATACCAGAATTGAGAACGGGAATACGATCCTTCTATTTCTAATTTATCGTATTTCATTTACTATTTATTTATATTGCTATTTTATTTCCTCATCATACGTATTACAGTATAATTTTTCTTTTAGAACAGGTATACCCGTGATTCAATCAGTATTTCACAAATTAAACGACATAAAAATATTAACAGATTTTCATTGAACACCGATGAAAAATAATCTATTTTCTTTCCTGAAATTTAAATAACGATATGAATAAAATTTACTACCCTTATATACATCATAAATAAATTATTCTATAATTTTAAAAGAAATGCAAACACACAGAAGATTTATAGAAAAAATATAATTTAGTAATTTATATTTCAAATTATCCAAAAATCTTGTCTCGCATTTTTCTCGAGAAATATTACAATATTCATTTCCAGTGTTTCTTAAAAAAGAAAAATAATCGAATGTAGGAAACTAGAAACTATCATAAATGCATCAACGCTAGTTCCAACCCCTATACCTTAAATTCCCCCGCAATTACGAAGCAAATTTCCCCACAAAGGCTAACAACTAACCCATCGAACTGTAACATGAAAATTCCACTGGAACGAAAGGCAAATTGCATAAACCAGGATAGCGAGTTGAATCAGGAAGAGAATTATTAGTCAGGTTAGAGGAGCAATCTCCTCGAGTTCGATCGCCGGGAACATCATCCCGACAGGAATCGACGTTTTCCGTATTTTTCACCCTCCCCTCGTCCCGCAACTTTCCTTATTTTCCAGCGACGGCTACAACATCCGCGATTCGCGGAAACCTCATTATCGGCTGCAATCAGATTCCCTCGCGGTAACTTCAAAAACCATTAAGGAACTTTAAGCCGGAACGTTCGGGGTCAGTGAAAATAATCCGGCGTCTGATGGATAAGAGTGGGTAACGGGGTTCGAGGAATCGGGAAAAATGAAGTGAAGGAGAATTAAGGGCGAGAGGGGGCGAGAGGAAGGGTCTAACGAGAACAAGCTCGCGATTCTTTCGAAAGCAATCCGACCGCGATAGCTCGTACGGGATTTAAGTTCCACGATCGTCCTCGTGACTCTCCGATCGAATCCTGGTGAACTGGTCCCTCGACAAACGTTTCGGTTCGTCAGCAAATCGCACCGCTCTTTGTTTCGTCCAACGTCTTCCCTTTTTCCGCGGTAAGATGGGAAAAGAGTTGCTAACTTTGGATTACTTAGAAATCGCTCTTGCCCTCCGAGTTTCGGAGAAAGTTGCGAGTTTCGGGTCGAATGGTATTTTGGTACCGTTATTCTAACACCGTGGGAGTCAGAGTGTGAATGTTTGAGAAGATTCCACAGTCTTTGGAAGAGAAATTAATAATTTTTTGAAGGGAAATTAATAATTGATAATTTTCTATAAGAGTGTTGTTAATTTAAGTGTTGATGTTGCTATTAATATTGGAGAGAACAGAACACGAACTATCTTGAGAAACACATCTCTGTATTTTCAGTAATTAAAGAAAGAAGTATGTGAAATCAGTCACTTTGTCTCCCTCGAGAATTCCAGTGATAAAATATATATTCTTTAAAATATTAAAACATATAAAAAGAAGTTTCATAAATTTTTGACAGAGAGAGGTAACGTGTATGACGAAAAATGTCTGTAAAAATTCTGTCCAGAATTTTTACCTCACCTTAAACGGGCTAAATTACCATCATTTATAGCAAGGTTAATTTAGATAGAAATTCAAAGTAGAAACTTCTTTCAGAAAAATGGGAAAATGTTTAAAATATCCTCGTGCATAATAAACCTAAACACAAACGTAAAAAACCGCTTTCGTAAAAGCAGGAAACATTCGCAGAATTAGATACAGCATCCCTAAAGAGCGTAACAAAATTTCCACCTTTACTTCCTGGATTCCAAACTACCCCCATTTATGACGAACCTTTTGCAATTTAAAGCCGGTTGGCGAATAAAGAAATTTCCTGTATTAACGAGAATACTTAAAAATGCAATGAACATTCCTGTAATAGAAGAAGAAAGGACGAGGGGTTGAAGAAAGAGATTGAACACGTTTCTACGATTCCAAATTACCCCTATTCGGCACGAATCTTTCGCAATTTAAACGCAAATTCGAGGAAGAAACCTGTTTGCGAATAAAGAAATTTCTGATAACACGTCTACATAAAAATGAAAGCAACATTCCTATAACAGAAGAAGAATGGACAGAGGGATGAAGAAACGGGTTGAACACATTTTTACGATTTTAAACTACCCCTATTTGGGACGAATCTCTCGTAATTTAAACGCAAATTTGAGGAAGAGACCTGTTTGCGAATAAAGAAATTTCTGCTAACACGTCTACATAAAAATGAAAGCAACATTCCTATAACAGAAGAAGAATGGACAGAGGGATGAAGAAACGGGTTGAACACATTTTTACGATTTCAAACTACCCCTATTTGGGACAAATCTCTCGCAATTTAAACGCAAATTTGAGGAAGAAACCTGTTTGCGAATAAAAAAATTTCTACTAACACGTCTACATAAAAATTAAAGCAATATTCCTGTAACAGTAGAAGAAAGAACAGAGGAATGAACAAATGGGTTGAACATATTTTTAAGATTGTAAACTACCCTCAACCATGACGAATCTTTCGCAATTTAAACGCAAATTCGAGGAAGAAGCCTGTTCGCGAATAAAGAAATTCCTACTAGCACTACTTAAAAATACTTACTTAAAAATGCAAGGAAGATTCGCGTAAGAAAAGAAAGGACGAGGGGTTGAAGGAAGGGTTTCGACACATTTCCATCACGCTGCCAGCTTGAAAGCGCTCTCTCCTGATTCGTCCCAACTTCGAAACAACGACCATATGAAAAACCTCTTTGATCTCGCGGATAATACGAATTACTCGGCACATTCTTGACAGAGCGTTCAATTTCTTCCCTCGTGCGCGGCTGCTTCTACCACAGGCCGAGAAATAAACAAAAAGCCCCGTCTAGATCTTTCAACTCATGAATATCACATTCCCAGGAATGGCCTTTGCACTCTTCAAACAGCTTCCACTCCATTTTCTAAACTGAATTATTTAAGTCCTCTCTCTGCTTCTTCTACCTGTCTCTCTTTTTCTCTCTCGAGCTCCCTTACCTCTCCGTGCACCGTTTGCTACATTCTCGTTACTATTTCTGACATTATCATTTTAAATAGGGCCGCATCGTTGCGCCCCGGCAAATCTTCCGAATGCACTTTTGTCGTTGCGCCCTCGACCAACTCTATCGACCACATGGGTCCCTTGAAAAACCCACACGCCATTTTAATTTTAACCTTCGGTCCCGTATTTCTAGCAACTCAGCTTCCGAAATATTTATTTTCCAATTTTTATCAATTTTATTCGACGAATTTTGCGTTTCCAATATTTATTTATTTTCTAATAAATTTGTTAATCTTTGTAAATTTAATTCGTAGAATTCTGTTTATCCAATTTCTTTTCTTACCTTTGAAAAATAAATTTGACGATTCTTTTCTGTGTAGGAAATGTGGATATCTGATTTAGGGTAGATAGTACTCCAAATATTCTGTCTCCAAGGGAGAGGTTTATTAACCCTTTGTACTCGAGTGGCGCCTCTCAGTCACCATTTAATCAAATTCTAAAGATGGATATTAATTAATATATCAAATTTACAATTACCCAACGATGCGTGGAATACCGAAGTAAAATAATTCTACGTCTTAATTTGCATACGATTTTTTATTCACCGTGTTAGAAATATCGTCGAATTTATGGCAGAAAGTCTTCGAATTACCATTTTCCTGTAGCGAAAAAATAGCCGAGTGCATAGGGTTAAGTACGATAGTTGTTTTCTGTTTCCTCAGTCTTGGCTCTTATGGTTTCTATGATGGGCTTGCGTTCCTATGGTGCTGACCTGGTGGTATCCCCGTGGTCGTCGTTGCTATTGATAGGGTAGAAGGATGACGGGAAAAGGAAGGGATGCGTTTCGTCTCGGGCCTGCTAGTGGACTCATCGGTAAGGCTTTCTTCTAGAAGGCCCTGCCTTAGACCAAGGAAACTTAGGTGGCATAGGAAATTCTATTTAACTCCAGGTTTACCGACGCTATCTGTATACTTATTTCTAAGGAAACCACCTGTTTTTTGACAGACAGGAAAGGAAAGTTCATTCACAGGTAAAGGGGCACGTAGCCCAAACACTTAGATGCATTCCTAGACTTCCACTCTTCACTTGGAACCGATACTTCCATAAACATCCCGTCCACACGATCCCTGCACACGGTCACTCATCCTTATGCACGCACTCCAGATAATACCCCGAACGCTCGAGCCAAACCCAAGATGGCTGTTTATTATCCTCTAAAAACGGAGAAGGGCCCAAGCGTTTCCACGTGCTTTACAGTCATACCTAGGACAAAAGGCACTGTCACACACGGCGACCCCATGCTCTAATTACGTCACGCTCACCATTCCTACATATTATATTTAACAGGCTTAATATAAGTTAACTAAATCTGTTACCATCATATAATTGGAGCAACCCTTCTGTCAAATTGACGGATTCCGTAAATCTAGTGTTAAGGGAGGTCGAGGCTTCATCAAGGACTTGCAAGAAAATCCTCGAATCTCCTTCAAATGGGAATCCATCTATTGTCGAAGGTGAGAACTTGGTCCCTACATCTGTTTCTTAATTTTTGTATAACGAAGTTGGTAATTTCTAGGGGAACTGGATATCTGAAGATTCTGATAATTATTTTGATATACTGGGAAAACGAAAGGAGAAATATAGATTGAAAGATAACTTAATTTGCCGATATTGTAAAGTTGTAATTATTAAAAAATTATTAATGTCAGTAGTTAATTTATGCAGCACTTTATGAAAATTATTCGAGAAAAATTTTCTTTCAGATACATAAAATAAATGAGATCGGTTTTTTCGATCAAAGCACAAGATCCAATCAGTGCGCTTATTATTTTAACCAATATCCTATTAAAAATTTGCATGAGGTAACGATTTTCGAAACGCCTAGTGAAAACCTAAGTAACAAAATCATAGGGAAAAATAATTACTCGAATCATTTATTTTCACGCTAATATAAAATAATTTTAAAAACATTTTTATATTGACTTTATATTAATTTTAACCTATTTCACCTACAGAGATGTATTCATATTTTCTTTATTCCTTTTATGTATTATAAATTTGTACATCTTTATTCTTTATTCATTTTATGTATTATAAATTTGTATATCTTTTTTATTTTCAATTACAATTTTCAAGAAAAGTAGGACGCACTTCATCTGAACGTGAAATATGTTTTTCCCAACAACTTCGTTATTTCTCAATGTACCCTTGTACTTAATAAGAAAAGGAATGTGGATCATATGCTGATTAACTGCTCTTAATGAAGGCTGCACGCTTGAACCTTGCAAAAATATAGCACTACTCGCAATTTGTTAAAATATATATAAGTACGAGTAATTTATAAGCGAGGAAATTAATTAATTTGGTGAAAATAAAAATAGAATACAAAATAATATTATATTAAATATTTATATAATATTCAATTAACCTTTCAGTCACTAATGAAATTTTTTCTGTCTCTTTCATGATCGAACAATTCACGTCTAATATTTATGTTTATTTCAATATTTTAATACGATATTGTTTCAATATTTTAGTTCTAGGTACACCATTCACAAAGTTTAATAACTGATTGTTTCGATTATTACGTTGATTGCTTACTGTTTCTATACACATTTCGCATTAAACATATTTTCTCGATCCAGTTTCCATGTAAACGCTGCAATTTTTGCTTCTATTTCCCTGAGAATTTAATAATTCGTTTCACGCACAATGCACAAACTGTTCGATCATGGAGAATAAAATATTCTCCAATATTTCTCGAATAAAAAGGTAAAAGAAAATACCAGAAAATAAGAGTAATAAAAAAGAAGATTTAATATCTTAGATAATTTCAATTCAACTTTTGCGTGTATGAGTCTTTTTATTTTTAAACACGCTTTATTTTCAGCTCAGTAAGAAATTATCCTTTCATCCGCGAATTTTAAAGCAAAAATTTTCTCGAGTATATTATTCTTTAATTTTTTCGCAAACAGTCCATTAAAACTTCCGCATAAATTCTGAAAAATTCTTCAGGATATTTTCAATTTCCCTTTCACTTGCAAATAAAATCTTCCAAGAAAGTAACTACATTTAATGAATTATCTCGTCGTTAAATATTCTTTTTTAAATGTCTCGCTGAAACTTGTTTATAAATTCGCAGAAGCTTTATTAATCGTTTAAAATTCTCTCTGCGTTGGAGAAAGCTTCTGTATAACGATAGCGTGAAAATCTCGATTATGTTCCACGATAAACCACTATCGTTGAAAATTCGTCAAATTGCAGCTGGAACGCGGGACAAGTAGTCACGGATCGTTATGGTCAGACGCCTGCGGTATTGAATTAGCCATTCATGGAAATTCCCTCGCGCCACTCCAAGATTTGATGAATACGTCGATTTGTCAATAAGAACTGTTACTGACAGGCTATTCTGAAGGCAAGGATACGCCTTGTGAATAAAGACTACCGTCTGAATATCGATTACGTGGCCATCGACAAACGATATTTTCGACAGGTTTTATATAAGAGACCTGCTCCAAGGATGCACGAATCGCGTCAGAGATTGTCTCTCGTGATTATGCGATTATATTTCGTCGATATTCTTGCTTGCAGTGAAAATGAACCTGTGTCAGGAGTGTACTGATAAAAATACGACAAAGTCAATCGACGAAGTTTGGAGTAGAATCAAATTCAGTGAAAATTGTTTTATTTTTATTTATTATACAAAGAAATAAAAGTATTAACCGTGACAGAGATTGTCTCTCGTGATTATGCGATTATGTTTCGTCGATATTTTTGCTTGCAGTGAAAATGAACCTGTGTCAGGAGTGTAGTGATAAAAATACGACGAAGTCAATCGATGAATTTTGGAGTAGAATCAAATTCAGCGAAGATTGTTTTATTTTTATTTATTACATGAAAAGTGAGAGGCAGGTGACATAATTTTTACAGAAGCTGCAACGAAGAATTGAATTTGTCGTATATTCAGCCTCGTAATAATTCAACAAAAGAAGAAACAGAATTTTAATTTGATTCCACGATAAGGGTACAATGTATAATTCCATTATTGGGAGTAAAGCAACCATAAATTCAACAAAAGTCTAATATTTCTTAACGCCTCTTTCCATCACAGAATAAAAATTCTATCGAAATATTAATATATTAGTTATTAAAAAGTTTAAATAATTTTTTTCTGAATTATTATATATTCTAGCTCCATTTTGAAACATTTTTAACAGCCACTAACCGCACGAGCATGACTGTACTGTAAACTTCATCGATAAAGATCTGGTTGAATCCAGCTGCTGGTGTAATCTTCCGCAATTACGAAACGTTGTTTAACCTGTAATCCCATGTAATACGAGGAAATGGAGATCCTTTAAATTTACCGTCATTCTACTTCGAATTCTACGAAAATGGAACCGCGTCGTTTATTTCTATGAACAAATTAATTAACCCAGCATTCCTAGTTCTGTTAAAAATTAACAATTTTATACAATAAAATAAAACCATCGAAGAAGAGCTAAGAAAAATCGAATACTTTCCGTCAAATCACGTTCGACATTGGCATAAAAAATAAAATTAAAAGAAAGAAAAAAAAGAAATAAAAGTAGAAGATAAATATGCAATAGGTTCCTCATGGAACACCCTCAGAGTCTCCCCTGTACCACGAAAAAAAGAAAAAACGAAAGACGAAGGAGAAAGAGGTTCGAGTGTTGGCCAAAAATCACGCACTGATCACCCTGGCCGAAAATAATCGGTCCAACCAGGTTCAGTCGGAGCTTACACGAATTTAGAGCTACCCACTAACTTAGCAGCCACCTCGAAGCTTTCCCTGACCTATTCTCCCTACCCTGATCCTGCCTCCGCATTGAACCGGACCTCGTCCACGGAGATTTCGCCGAATCCAGCGACCGACGTAACTCGCCGCAATTACAGGGCGCTGTTTAATCCGTGATCCCGTCTAATTCGCCGGTATACCGGTCTTTGTCGAATTTATCGCCATGCACGCGTTCCCAGAAAATCTTCCCAACCTTTGACGGTCGACCGTGCATCGAGTCTTCGCGGTTTTCGTAGTTTAATTAAATTTAATGTTAGGGGATTACGGTGATAGCGCGTTCAGCTTATTGCGAATGTTTATGCGATAGAGGGAAGGAAGATCTTGGCTTTGGATCTTCTTTGATTTTTGATTTGGTTTCGTGATGAATTTTGAAATGAAAGAAGAGAATCTTGGGAGAAGGATTCAGGTAGGAACAGGTTAATAGCATTTTAACTGATTTTAATTAGGTAAGGATTGTTAAATGGTGAATTTTTTATGACGATTGTTAAAAAGTGCAAGAAGGTAGATAGTGGAAGATTTAGAGACTTAGACCTGACTGAGAGAAGGGAAACATGGGAAGTGTATTCAGATAGGAAGAGGTTAATAGAATAATGATAAATAAAAATATTTTGGCAGAAAAGAAAAAGCAACGGATACTAAAGTGTGATCGTCCAAGATTTAGACACTTAGACCTAATTTAGAGAAAGGAATCTTAAGAAGAGAATTCAAATAAGAGCAGGTTGAAAGCGTTTCAACTAATTTTGAATTATTTATATAATAATTGTTAACAAGTGCAAAAGGATAGAATAATGATAAATATTTTAGCAGAGAAGAAAAAGCCATCTTTAATGCAAAAGATACTATTCAGATCTTCTATTAAAAGAAATTAAAGATTGAAGGCTCTTGCAACAAAGATCATCGCTATTACAACTATCAAACCATATAAACTAAGTACTACCAGATCACCTTAATTTTGGAATTATTAAAAACAACAATCCTCGACAAAAATTAATGCCTAATTCCATAATAACACAAACATAATTATATATACCTAACTATTTCCATCCCAATGCAGCAATTATCACAAACCATCATCAATTCTCGAACAAGTACCGATTATAGACAACCCTAACTACCAGACACATCACAAAATCCTAAAATCCATTTCTCTAAAACCAACACACCAATGTCACCCTAGAGAACGCAATAGCGAATCGATTAACATCATCATCCACCCACTATCGCCGTCAAAAGACACATTCCCCCCTAAATCTAGAACCAGAGTTCAGAACGTAGTCAAACCAAAGGCCACAGGCATTAAAAACTCTCGGATTTCAAAAACCTCGACAACTAGTGCCGCGACGATGACTCCCGGTGACAAAGAAGCGACTCGTATACGTTTGGGGGTTGTTGCGAATTTTTCCGCGCGCAATTGCGGCGCGAGGAAGCGCGGGATGACAGCAGAGGGGGTGGGACCGGTGCCCAAAAGAAATTTAATTAGCGTCGACGCGCGTTCGCCGAAGTTTACGACACCGGCAGTGTTCCAGGAGTGTAGTCGTGTCACGCTGCCGGCTAACAGATGCAACTTCGCTGCGTTACTCGTGAATGCATCAGTCGGATGAGGGGCCAACGGGATCGTCTTTTTAGCGGCAGGTTAATTCGACACGTGAAATTCAGTGACAGGGAACTTTCGCTTGCCTCGTTCGGGCT